>NC_048895.1:23885241-23984099 GCF_011077185.1 Oxyura jamaicensis
GAAAGAAAAGAAAAGAAAAGAAAAGAAAAGAAAAGAAAAGAAAAGAAAAGAAAAGAAAAGAAAAGAAAAGAAAAGAAAAGAAAAGAAAAGGAGAGGATGAAGGTATTAGTTTAGTCAGGCAAAATAAGCAGCAGCAATGAGTGTCAGAGTGGAGGTTCATAAAGTTCAGTCCCGCAGCTCTTACAACAACCCTTGGTCTCAGAGAAGGCAGAGTACTGGTCTTTCAGATCAGCAGAACTTCTTTTTTAAGTAATCAGAGTGAAAGGTTAAGTGTCTGGAATCTTTACTCAAAATCTGTTTGACTTTTTTCTTTAAAATGTATAACAGCAGACAAATTAGTCACAATTGTTTAATCATTCATACAAGAAAAGTTGCCTATCTCAAGGGAAGTGCCCTTGTAATCACTTTGGTAAATACAGTTGTATTAATCTACTATAGGATAACAGGTTCAAAGTTGTAAACCCTGGAAATCTTTTACTATATGAAATGTTATTATAAGCATTAACTCATTGTGTCTGCTTGTTATCATGACAACAGCAGTTCCCTAGAGGTCAGGAGGTTTATGCTAAGGTGCATATACTTCAGAGTGCTGAGTAAAGAGTACATGTAAATCTCTATTGTAACTGAACCCCAAACACCTGCTTCCCTTTCGCCCCACAGATACAATTCACTGATATTGAGACACACACAGATGCATCCTTCTTGATTTGTATTAACCCCAAGCTCCCTAGAATGTTTTTGATGTCTTGAGGCAATCATACATTGGAAGGACTTTCTGTGCCCAATGGAGTGCTGCTGCGGGGATGCAGCTGGCTGAAGTGGTAAGTGGCAGAGGAACTGTCTGTGTGTAGGTCAGCTTCCTTGCAGCCCAATCTGGGGGCCAAATTCTTCCTGTACTCCTGAATTTTCATGATTCCCATTTTTGAGGTTTCATGGGTATTTTCTTAATGAGCATTATTGCAGACTGTCTGTATTGATCACCTTCTCCAAATGGCTTGCAACTAGTCACCCCTGACTTTTCTTTTCATGTTGTTATTATTATTATTATTATTAAAACACAATTCTCCTTGCCCGTGGTAACTGGGTTCAAGCTTTTAATGTCCAACCTCCAGCTCTAGACATAAAATTGAAACCCAGATGTGTAAGAGCAAGTTCGTGCTTGAGCTGATTTCTCATTCAAGCCCTAGACTTAGCTGTGTATCTCCCTTTTCAATTTTTCCAACTCAAAGCAGACAGAGAGCAAGTGCTGGGCAGTAAGCATCACAGGCACAGCTGCTGCAGTGCCAGCACAGGAGAGATGGGCAGCCTTGGACAGATGGGCAAGGGATAAAGGAGATTAAGGAGGTGCTGGTTTACAAGGGGAAAGAAATCTGAGAAGAGCAAGGGGAAAGAAAATAATCAAAAGGATCATATGGGCCAAAGCTGGGAGCCCTCAGATAGAGTCAGGGTGGAGCAGGGACCAGCAGGCTTGAGGAGGGGTGATAACAACACGTTGGCTTACGGGAGTTGTCAACAGCCAAAGGAAAAGTGCAGCGGGAGTGACTACCCACTGAACCAAGTAGCAAGAGTCCTCCCTTGGAGGACTGGCAATTGCCAGCATTTGGCCAGCCACAATCTTGTTCTTTTTCCCCAGGCATGTCCAGCTAACATCTCAAGACAATTTTAAGCTCCTCTCCACCCAGATCAACCAAAGCAGTGAGAATCAGTGTGAACCTCATGAACCAATTGGTCCTGTTTCAAAAATGATAAGCAGAGGAGGGATGTAACAGATAGAAGGCATCAGGGATATACCCAGCAAACTGTATCTGTATCCCGCTGCAACTCAAGTAAAAACTCTTATTTGCTGAATGGTGATGGATACGCTCACATGTATGGGGGTATAACTGCGTGTGTGTGCAAGCAGAAATACATGCATGTATACATGTGTGTGTCATAAAATAATGAGGTTTCTTCATCATACCCTCCCTGCTGACTCCCTTTCAGACTGCTGCTGGCACTTGTGGAAACAACCTCTGTCCTGCGAGAGACACACTCCGCTCCTCTCACAGCTCACAGTCCCCAGGCCACCTTTGCCGCAACTGCTTTTTGCTGTGTGTGTGTGTCCCATGCCAAGAAGGCTACCCTCAGCCCTGCTGGCTTCACAGACAGCACAGGCAAGCTGCCGAGCTCCCGGGCCAAGTGAATGAGCCCTCTGAAAGAGGCCATGAGCCAGGCTCTTCTTTGTTCCCCTCAGCCTCCCGTGGCTGCTGT
Source organism: Oxyura jamaicensis (assembly GCF_011077185.1). NCBI lineage: Eukaryota > Metazoa > Chordata > Aves > Anseriformes > Anatidae > Oxyura > Oxyura jamaicensis. The sequence continues at coordinate 23,887,492 of NC_048895.1, forward strand.
CTCACGCAATTGCTCTTTGGCCAGGACACAGAGTGCTCAAGAGAGCCAGTATTTGTCTTTCAGAAGGAAACGTAACACAAATGCTAGTTGGGGGTTGCAAGTATAACATAATTTGGGGATAGTTGGGGGTTGCAAATATAACATAATTTGGGGAAGCCTTTGACTTCTGCCAGAAAAAATATGTATTTCAGAAAGCTGAAAGAACGACGAGTACAGCAGTGCTTGGTCTGCCGGAGGGCATAGCCTTGCCCCACAAAATCACCCATTTGTTGGAGAAGCTGTACCCTGCTTTGCAACCAGGAGGTGGAGTTTCTGGGTCCGTGAATATAAGGAGCTGGTTGGTTAAGACTGGATTTGGTATTTTGGACACTAGGGATGGCAGATGCAAACTGCAGACAAACAAAAATGCTCACATCTGGAGACAATAGGAATTAAGAGAAAAAAATAAGGGGGATCATAAAAAAAAAAAAAAAAAAAAAAAAAAAAAAAAGCCACCTCAGCACTTTGACAGTCCCTCCCCTTCATGTCAGAACCAGTAGCAGTAAGACAATGTATGCACCACTGCCCACTTCTGGACGGACTCAGAAACAGTGCCTGAAAAGAGCTGATACTCAGGGAACAGGGTGCGTGGGTCTCTGACATGGAGAAGGCAGAGGGCTGGGGAGCAGCTTCTCAAGGCACCCTGCACAGGCTCATTGTTATTTCAGGGACCCTGCATTTCTTCTTGTGCCATGACTTATCAACCTATACCCAGATGATTTAGAGCTGCCCAGTTTCACTCTTAGAAATTACAAGATGTCAGAGATGTTCACTAGCAGAAGGGTGATCCCCTGCTAGTAATGTGTCCAAAATCATTTTGGTGCAAATGCTGCACCTCTGAAGCACAAGAGCTGCAGGGATGGGTGGTGAGTAATTTGTCACGTGGCAGATCCTGTACGTTGCTGTCTTCTTATGCCAGACTATGTCATAAGAAAACATTTTCTGTGAATATGGGCAAGTGAAGGAAACTGGTCTATACAGAAAGGATAACATCCCTCTTTCACATGTCATTTTTAATCAGAAATTGCTATTTAAAACAATTTCTGCAAGATTTCACAACATCATTTGGTTTGCTGATTTGCAGTAGCCTGGTGTGCTTTATGTTTCAAAACTTGAGGGATCTCATCTGCACCAGATACTTTTTACATGATTGATTTTTAATATTTATACTGGAGGGACAAAAAAAAAAAAAAAAAAAAAAAAAAAAAAGTTTGCTTTCTTTATCTTTAATTTTGCCATCCTTTAACCACAAAACTTGCTGTATACTAGGCTGTGGACCTCCTCTACCATTTCAATAACTTGTATAAGGTCTTCATGCTTTCATTTTCCTATACATCCTCCAAAGTCTCACGCCATCATTCTGTTCCCATCTCTTTGCAGTGAGGTGGGCCAGCCAGCCAGATACAGAGCCTACTAAAAATGGGTGGACAGTAAAAACAAATATAAAAATTGTTCTGGGACTGGAAGCAAGTAAAGCAAAGTGCAATGCCATATCGAACGTGCCACTTGCCTTGCACTTCTTGTTTTCAGAGCCATGCAAGCAGCTGCAGTGATAGCATTATCTGCTGAGTGCATTGCTGATCCCTGCAGCCTTTCCCCTTCCAGCCCGCCCTGCACTGATACAGCACAGCATAGGCGTGGAAGAGGAAGCCCTTCAGCCCCACTGTCTACCAGAACTGTTCACGTCCTAAGAAACCACCACCTATTTCATCTCATTTGGGTTCTGCAGCTACTGCTACCTTGCAATACACAGCAGAGGCTCAGTGCCCAAGGGCCACATAAATATTGGTAAATTAAACAGTGTCTGGGGGTGTTTCCAGGCACTGAACCATGACCATCTGCATTAGTAAGCTGTTCAAACATTTCATGGTCTGTGCCAACTAGCACTCTCCCAAACAGTTCCTGGGCACAGTCCAGAGTCAAGGACCTTTTTGCAATTGGCCATTATCACACAGCCACCCACCTTTGAAGTGGACAATATGCAAGCTATGCCGGTATATTTAATATACTATTATAGAAGTAGTCAATAATACTTCACTGTTATAGAAGCAGTTGATAATACTTTACTGTTATAGAAGCAGTTGATAATGTTTCACGGTGATTCAAATGCCTGCTATGCCTATAGACCAAGATGTGTGCTTCCTTCATCAGACATTTGCTATCTCACTAAAGAAGAAAAAAAAATCCCATCAGAACAAAGGACCACACTTCCATGGCATTGAAGTTTCACCACACTTTAACAGAGACAAGTACAGCCATATACTTGCAGGCCTGTTCTAGCAACTTCCAGACTTCACGGGAGAGTTCATGGTGAGCATTACAACCATGCATCTCCACCTAGAATTTTATAGCAAAATAACTCTCTGCTGGTAAAATGCAGTTAGGACTCAACAATAAATTCCATCTTTGCATCAAAGGGCAAAGCTTGTGTTCCTGAAGAGACAGAGGCTGATTCTTCTCCTTGGACACCTCATTCACTTAACATTTCACTGCACATCTCCTATCCTCAGGTTGATTGAACTTTCACCTTGCCCTAACTAGAAGAATCAGAAACTTCATTCTAACTATGTTCTAAATTTGAAAGAGATCTTAAGTGACCCTTCATCTTCCCCTTGTGACCACTACTATTTCCCAACTTCCTACCACAACCTTAGACCAGATCAGGATCTCCATCAGATCATAAATAATTTGCACCCAGCTGTGGGGAACCCATAGCAGTTTCTTAAAATATTCTTAGACAGGTACGTGTCTAAAACCACATGTGAAAGTCCAGCAAACTGTAATTGTAAATATACATTAAAACCCAAATGCATAACCAATCACTTTGTGTACATAAATACTTGGTGCATAAGAAACCATACAGATTGTGGATATTTTTAGGAATATTTTTTTGTAAATATATATTTTTTTAATGTTACCTATTATGTCCAGCCCCAAATCTTCTTCATTCTTCTGTGGGTTCCTGGAGAATAGGAAAATATCAAAAAGCAGCAGCCATCCAACACCGAAAATATCTTCTGCTCCAGGACAACAAAGATAGAGAATAAGGGCCTCTGTGTAGAGGAGAAGACCTGGAGTTTTGAGTGCCTTATACACACCATGCAGCCTGGAATCTGTCCATTAAATGCCAGGGTTAAACCTGCACATTCCACAGCTATAGCCCTTGTTTTTCTTGCCTGAAAATGGTGTGGTTTTTTTTAGCCTTTATTAATGTAAGCATAACATTATGTCTTTGAAGAGAAATCCTAGGATCACTGGGGCAGCACTGATGCAACGGTTTTCATCAACCACCAAGAGTTAGTTTAACAAAAGAAAAAAAAAATGTTGAGGGTTTAATTAATTTTTCCTTGAATGCATAGATTTTAAATTTACAGTTTTGTGTTAGTGTCCTCCAAACCACTAGTGCTCTACCAGCTACAGGCTGAGGGACATTAACTAAGCTTATACAAATTGCCAAGCACTACCACTCCCTTAAAACCTACCATTACTAAAAAAAATGTGTAGATACATGGACAACTGAAGAATTAGACACTGTCAGGTAGGCCCCAGGCAGCAGATGACAACACTGATGCTAAGGAGAGAGGAACTCCCTATTGCTACCACACAAACAACGGGTTTATTTAAAAATGCAATTTATTTACAACACATTCAAACTTTATTTTGAAAAAAAAAAACAAAAAAAAAAGTAAAAATGTACATAAAATTCAGTTTTCCACTAACAGTTAATAAAACCACAGTGAGATTTACAATTCATTGATTCAGCAGTCATGGAAATTCCATTTTGGCACATTATTTAAATCACATTGTGAACAGAAAAGCTGGAAGAAGTTTTAAGCAACATAACTCCATAAATGTAACAACTTCATAGAGTGACATCCTCACATCAAGGTGTCACTGTTTAAATAAAGTATTTAACACAAAGTGCTTCCACTGTACAGCAGAGTAAATACTAAAACCTATAGAAATCTTCACAGCATTTGGATTACTTTTCCAGAAACATCCCTTTTACCTGCTTCTAACAAGTGATCCAAGCTTTCCCTTAAGGTGTTAAGGAATGACTACTGACCCCCCGCCCCCCCGATTTCATGATACCTTCTGAGGTTTAGAAACCAACTTTCCTTAAAAAGGTGGTTCAGGGGGAGTGTGGTGGAATTTATATATTTAAAGTCCCAATCTGTATGACTACTTAGACAACACTTCTGTGCTGAAGAAAGGACATTAAATAATCCCATCCACAGACCTTGGCCTCAAAATAAAAGGGAGCATTCAGGAAGGTAAGCATTACAATAGAGGAGGGAAGGGGGGAAAGTGTGGGAAGAACTGAACAAGGTAAACAATTGATTTGCAGTGGTGAAGTATATCACACAGCAAGAACAGACAGCAGGGGGACTTGAATAAAAAATGAGTGGGGAAAAAAAAAAAAAAAAAAGCCAGTACATAAAAGAGGTATTTGTAAATTGTGTTATCGGTACATATACATGACCAGAAGGATAGCAAAACTAATTTGCTTTTATTGAAAAAACAAATAAGAAGAACATTAAGAGGAAGGAAAAAATGGCTGCACTACAAATCAAAATAAGCATCTCAAAGGACACAAGGAAATCAACTGAAAACTTTGCAAAACAAAGACAATACTGCTTTTAAAAGGCCGAAGTTATATTTTTTTACATAGAAGAGCAAAGGCAAGATCTGTGCTTTGTTACTGAAGAAAGAATTAATAATTGAATTTACATATTTGGTTAAAGAGCAACATATGACAAGGTGACAAAAGTTTGAATTCACTTTAAACAAGGCCCACAATTGAAGAAGGCCAGTAAATTGCTTTTGCATACAATGTCATGTATGCATATATGTTAATTTATTCCAGTTAAGTTAATTTATTCCAATTAAGTCACATATATGGCAGGTTGTGGATCTGGGGGACACAAACTGCCAGCTGTTTGAAAAATTACCTGGGTTTTAAGCACATTTCCTTTGCTAAAGGAGTTGGAGGAGAGGGGAAATCACTGCAAGAGAATCTGACTGCAATAACTGTGAACTCAGAAGGGAGTACTTGAAGGGGACAGGGTAGCACAATCAACTTGCAACAGTCAGAATCTTTACATTACTGAATTGGAGGGGAAAAAAAAGCAGTTAAGTTAAAGAGGCCAGAAAGGAGAATTTATGACAATGCAACATGCTCCAAGACTGAATTTAGAACAAGTGCCATAGATAAGTGCAAATATTGAAGTGTACTGTATTTCAAAATGAGGTGAGCATACTTCAAGAGAATTAGAAGAGATACAAACAACTTAAAGGAAATTAGCCAACACAAGATAGACACTTACTGGAATGATGTCTTCTATGAAAGTAGAAAGGGACCACCCAGCAGAGCTAGCTGTCACACATTTAAAACAGGAGAAAAATATTCTGTTGCAGGGCTCAAAGACAGGCAAGGATACTTGGTCAAAAACCCTTTTTGGGTACCCTGAAAGCCCCCACACAGAAAAAGCAAGGTTCATCTCATCAGTGACATCTCTCTGCTGGTTTTGATTACTAATAAAGCTTTTTTTTTAAAAAAAAAAAAAAAAAAACTTTGCCTGTTTTCTAGACCTGAAGATTTCTATATTCCCTGGTATTTTCCTATTTATTCACAGACAACAATTACAGTACATTCAACCAGACAAGAAAGTTCAAGAATGTTACTTCGTTGTGTTTTCAGGTTACACCACTTTAAAAAACTTTAAAAAAAAAAAAAAAATAGATAACCACTGTTTTTATAAACACTGGAAGGACAGAGAAAAAGATGATAGTCCATTTTATCTAATACCCCAGTATTACACATACTCTTTTTCTCTAAATCCAGGGTAAAACAATACTGACACTCCATCTTTCAACCATTTAATAAAATGTGTATATAAAAAAGATTACCTGATTTAAGACACAAATGCATAATTATGAAAGGGTGCTTGTTTTAGAGGATGTCTTGGAGGTAAGTTCCTGCACAAACTTTCTTGTTATTTTGGGAGAATTCTACTCCAGTTCTCAGAAAACAAGCAAACCTGTAAATATATGTTATTTAGATCTACACTCCTCCATTTAAACATCACAATAGATGAAAATAAGTACAAAAAGAACTGAAGCATGAGCTGTCTTACTTCATGCCACACACTTTAAAAGGACAGAGCAGTTCATGAAATGTTTCCTGATTTACATTAATTTGTGCAACAAATGCAAAGCAAAATCCTGCTGCTGCTAACAGGACCAAACACACTGGAGGATTAAGCTTTTAATGTTATTAACAAATAGTTTAATTTATATAATACAAACCTACCATGAAAGGCTATAAAATACATTAATTCATCCAAGACTTTGTTCAAAATGGGTAAGTACAAACCTAGAGGTGTGCAATTTAGACTGCAATCACTGGTTTAGTAAATACCATTTTCCAAGCAGCAAAATACCCTGCTGTGTGTTTTTATATTCATTGACTTTAATATAACCATCCTTATTAAGGAGCTGGCTGCTTTAGAGCCAGCCATGGTCCTACCAGGTCCTGGTATTTTCCCAGCCCAGCAGGAAATCAATTTGCCCTTTCTGCTAAGCTGTCCCTGAGGTAAAGACACCACTATTTTTTAAAGATGTCTCTGTGAACTGCTAACTAAATAGCCTGTCCAGGCCACATGGAGCACTGAAAAGCTGCTTTTGAAAAAAAAAAAAAAAAAAAAAAAAAAAAGTATTTGAACGCTTCTGGATCAGATCCACAGTGAGGCTAAGCACTGCACTCAGTGTGTATTAGGTAGTGGGTCCCCTCTTCCAAAAATCTGGAGAGCAGACCCGACCAAAATCCAACACTGCTGACAGGGCAGGTCATCTTGTTTTCCTTAAAGCTCCCTTGCATGTCTTCAAAAAGAAGCAGCAGCAAGAAGGAGAATATAAATGCTTCACTAAATACTTCAAAATGCACCTTTGGGTTTGGGGAGGAGAAGCAGGGTGGAGAGGAGGGCATAGACTTTTACAACAAATCAACAAGAAATAATTGAGACTAAAATAGGAAAATCTCCCAGTATTTCTATATACATATATATTATACAAAAGCTCCCTCTAAGTTATAACACTGTTTTAAAAAACTTCAAATGGAATTTCTCAATTAATATGAAATTCTCTCTTAACAATAGAATTGCAGAATTTTAACTATTCATAACAGACACGTTAGCTTATTTATTCAGCATGAACAAGGACAGATGCTCAGTGTTAAAGATATTGCAATCATTCCACACAACAATGAATTAAGACTGTGGCTTCTGTTGCTTGGGAGGTTGGGGGTAGAGGCAAGGGGTAAGAACTGAGTTGTTTAATCACAACAATGAACAAGATAAAAGTTAATTGGATGACTACTTGCATTTTTGCTTGCCAAAATCAGTAGAGACAATGCTAGTAATTCCTTAGTTTCATGACACAGAGCATATTCTTTAGCATCCTTCATCTGTGATTAGGCTGGCTCCAGCAGTTCTAGTAGAGAAGCAAGACCAGATTCTGCTCTGTCCCCAAACACAGGGGTCACAAAAACAATGCAAGCCAACCCTTCCCAAGTGCTTCGCCTCCCATCAGACACCATTATTTTCATTCACCAACTTCAGAAGCACAACAGTTACTGCTAAAAATGAACTGTCTATACAAAGTAGGTTTTGAGGCTCAGTAAAACATCTCTACTTAAGTCCTTTATAAATATACAGTACTTTGGCCCAGTACAATCATTAACTTGCTGCAGGGCTCTCAGGAAACAGCTCACTTTGACAGAAAGGCAAGAGTTTCATTCCCAGTGGCACTGGTCATACACTGCAAGCATCAGGGTGGAAAGCAATACACCTCATCCACACTAGCAACAGGAATTCACACATGGTTTGGTAAGGAACTGTGTTAGGCTGTATCGGAAAACTCTTAGATGAATGCACACTTTTCATGGAAATATTAACCCTTATTTCAGATGCAAGCTTTTTGGGGTGTATTTTGGTTTACAGCTAAAGCACAGAAATCTTTTTTTGCCACATTAACTTCAGCTACAACCACTGATGACCCGCTTTCCTGCCTGGACACCTTTGTTCTATGAAAAAATTTTACAGAGTAGACCAAGTTGTTTAAAATCTCGTACTGCTCAACTGCGACTTGTCAGACACTTCACAATTTTTCTCATCTTTAACACTATTCTCCGTCAGTGCACACTCAATAGGGATTTCAATATCACTTTTACTTGAACCATTGTCTTTATGCAGTGCAGAAAGGCAGCTATCGTTTTTCTCAGTATAGCCATTACTTTTAGCCAGCGGTGCCTCCTGCTGACTGCAGCAGAGCTGAGAGTCACAAGCTTTTGAGATGCAGGGCGAGCTGCACAAGAGGTGGGAGGTCTTGTGGTCAATGTACTCAGGTTGGATGGTCACAGAATGGATCCCTGCTTCATGGAAAACCTTTCTTATTTTATAAGCAGCATCTTGGTAATCAGTAGGGGTTTGGCACTTGATATGAAGAGTAGCAATATTCTTGCCACCTGCAAGCTCCCATACATGCACCTCATGAAGGCTGCTAACCCCTGGTACACGAGCTAGTCTGTCAGCTGGAAAACATAAGAGAAAGATGTTAGATGGTTTGGTGTGCTAGCTAGGCCTCATTGAGAGCCTAATCCAAAACGAGAGGTCTCCAAACAGTCTTTCAAGGACCTGTATTTAATAAGATACATCTGCTACCTGCTGACTTTGGTTCTTATGCAAGGTGACCGCGCAAACAGTCCCCTCCATTATTCCTGAGCCCATACCATCTCTGCCCAGTGGCCATTGACCCACAGCTTATAGGAGCAATGTTGAAGTACCACTTCCTTGGCCAAGGTCCATATATTCTGGTTTGTTTAGCCCTGAGCATGGTAGAACTCCAGAAAGACATATCTGCTATGCCACAATTAACCAGTGTAAACAGTGCTAGAAAGCTACAAAATTAGTCAGTCCTAAAAGAATTTTCTAAGCTGTTTTGGAAGCGATTCAGAAGAAGCCACTACAGGGTTGGGAAATATTATAATTCAATGCAGTTTCTTTCACAAACACCCCACACAAAGAATTAACAGCTCAAGACCTGGTATTTTTGATGTTGCTGGCGTACCACATTCTCAAAATGCATGCTTTAACTAATCCAGAGAGATTTGAGTCATGTTGCTAGGACACAGGCACGTGACCATTTCCTCACAGTTCTTGAGAATTTAGGGCTATTATGAGTAAATAATCCAAACATGTCATTCCAGAAATAACATATGCATTGAAATCTATCATTAAAATTAATAGCATTTCAACAACAAATTTGACTTACTCAGTAGTTGCATATTAACACCTTTGGGAACCATCTGCAATAAAATAATTGAGGTCTCTTTGATGAGTGGGAATGCAGAAGACAAAATGATGACCACCATAATTATTGTCAGGCTCGGATCAATGTAGCACTGCCAGTTACAAGGAGCATTAGGCCCCAGAGGAAGTACATGGAAGATTGTAGCAGCAACTACTACAACCACAGACCCAAGTGCATCTCCCATAACGTGCAAAAGAACACCTGAAACAAATGAAAAATTCCATTAGTTTGGGGTTTTTTTTTGAGCAGCAATAATGCTGCATTTTTCAAGCCTGTTCTACCTGACATGAAAAATGCAATATTCCAAGCACTCAAATCATTATCAGATTTTTCAGTAACAGCTTTCAGAACAAAACATCAAGGGAAATACTGACTCCGAACCACAGCTGCTTAAGTGGAATGCATTATTAAACACATAGGGTATGCTAGCAACTGCAGTCCAACTCTAATGCCATGGCAACACAAAGTGTCTTTGCCTAAATGCCTGCAGATTATTAAGAGATCCTGGCACATGAAATCTCAACTCACAATTAAGAATTGATGACTAAATCTACCAGTTCTACCCTGGAAGCTAAGTCAGCCACAGACCACCCCCAGTGACTAATAATTATTTCTCCTCAATCAGTTTCTACTACTCTGTTGAAATCCCAAAAAAATTACCAGAGTGAAACCTAAGGAGTGACTATTCTTACAGTTCCAACTGCTCCCAAACTCCATTTTTTTGGATCAAGCTTGATTACTAATACTAAACTTTGTCCCACCAACACTACTAGCACTCAGACTCAAAAGAGACCAGAATCTGGTTCAACAGTTAGGTGCATGGATGCCACAGGTGGTTTTGTTTGGTTCATTTAAAAAAAAAAAAAATGTGCATGTACTGCTCTAAATTCAGAGGAATGCTGTGTACCACTTCTTATGTCTGTAGATAGATTTTGGCACTCAAGGTAAAGACAGAAAACAGGCTCTTGTAATAACTGTTCACTGCACTTTCAAGTGCAATGAACAAAGCAGTGTTCTTGCTGCAGTTACAATAGTGTAAAAACTTCATTTTTTTTTCTTTGTTTTTCTCACTGCATAATCTTGCCTCTTCCTGTCACTGCTAAAAAGCACTCCAGTTTTTTCTGTCTTTACTATTCAGACTCAGATTTCATTCCAATCTGTGCCTAATCTGTAGTACCTCTATGTATATGAGGTTAATTCCGTTGACAATACTTTTTATTCAGAGGATGTGACAGAATAAAATGGGCCAACTCCTTTTAACGTCCCCATTACAAGCAATTTCCAAAACTCCACTCCGATGTAATCCCTTCCTCTGGGCTAGAGAAGCTGCAAATGGATTCCTCTGAAACTCATTAACAGCGCAGCTAAGAGCTTTGACTCCTGTGAGGATGGATTCTGGGTTTCTTCAGACCTAGAACCATGCCCGTGCTGCTGCTTCATCCAGCTCTGTGCAGAAATGCAGGTCCTTAGCATGAGCAATGGAGGCAATAACCATCAGGGTTCCTTGGAACCCCTTGGATAAGATAAGAAAGCATAAACTCATGCTGAATCCAGCTCTTTCTGCTGGAGTCAGGAGTGTGCTGCCCCATTTGGCAAACTCCCATACTGTTTCACTTGCCGTAACAGTGTTGCAGTGTTTCCTCTTTCATTTATAAATAATCTGGATTCAGCATGTGCCATCAGCTATTGCACTAACAAGAGGGATAGGCAGGATGCAATTTCTAAGGTAATTAACTAAAGAGAGGGGCTTGAGAAGAATAACAGTGTTCCAGGAAGACTTCTTTTGAATAGAGAAAAACAGTACACATGTAAGAATTTTGAAAAATTATGGATTGAGAATATAAAATTTGAAAAATGCTTATTTAACTGACAGGCAAAGTTAATATGGTTAATACATATGTCTCAGTTATGCATCACATGAGGGGAAAGAAACGATCCCATTTCCCTGTAAACCCCCAAAAGCTGTGGATATAAAAACAAAACTGGAATGTAATTTTTATTTAATAGTCATTAAGGTAAGACTATAGACAACACACAGCTTCCAACAGCTTGTGTGGGAAAGTTTGAACTACTCTGCATATGTTTGAGAAGTAAAAAGAATAATTTTAGACTACAATAATTAATCTAGTTAGACAGAATATCTGGATTCCTGATCTTACCATTTCTACAGCCAAGGAAGCAGTTCCTCTACCACCCCAGTTTGTCCAGCCAAGTTTTTTAGGGAGGCTCTGGCCATAACATACATAACTTTTTACCAAGTAACTGTGAAGTGAGTGTAGCTATATAATTAACTTCCAGCAGCAAAGCAAAAAGCAATTTTGAATTTTACAGACACATCTGTAATGCTGGCTAAAAAAAATAGATTTTGCAAAGGCAAAGTTAAAGGAGCACCTAAGGAAACATTATCTTTTTAAACTTCCAGAAAGCCGGGCATCTTAAAACAACTGATATAAAACTCCTCATCCTTTAGACATCTTTGACACTTGCCGCATCAGTATACCTAAACACTGTTGTTCAGGCAAATACAGTCTTCCCTAAAATACACTCATTGGTTTCTTATCCTTCTCTCCTCCTTCCCTGAAGATGGCAGTTTGCTATGCCAATACTCTTAGCACTCTGATGCCATAAAATCCAGCAACACCGATGCCTAGATATTCAGGCAATTGTTGTCATTCTAGCACGTGGTTTAGTTTGCAAGGTGTCCTCCCCTACACACACATTTGCATAACTCTGCAAGCATTTTTGAAAGATAAATAGATAAACAAACCAAAAAAAAATAGGTGCCTGACTGCCATGACAACCTCATCAGATGAATTCACATGATGACAACTTGTATGACTTTGGAGGACACCACACCTTCTCAGATGCTGTTATGTGATCACAAGAAGTCTGAGGCTATCACTTTATTTTTGACTTTGTAACAGCCCTTTCCTAGAAGGGAAAATCATTGTTAAATACACTACCTTGTGTTCTGTTAGGAACAGGTACATAAATCCGTATGCATATAAATACCTATATGCAGGGACTTGGTTAATCTATTCCTAGATGTAGTCATAATGTTTCTCTCTGCAGATAACAGTGATCTGCCAAAGCAGAACGTAAAAGGGGCTTGACTCTGTCCCAGACTCTCTCAGGAAGAGGTTCACAGTTCAAGGACTTGGAAAAACACATGCAGAGATACCAGTTTCAGCACCTTTCTCCTCGTGATGACTACAAAACTTGTGATTACCAGTCCTGGGATTTAAAGTTCTGTTTTCTGCCTAAAAGCATTTAGAACTTGAGAACCGTCCAACTAGTCATGCAATGACAAAGAAAAGTCTCACAGGTACCTGCTTGACCTTCCTCCGTGGCTTGAGCTAAGTGCAAGGAGCTTTGCTCCTTTCCAAAAAGTCCAGCTGCAGTCTTCTACAGAACCAAAATGAGCCAAACCAGCACCACATTGATTTGCCGTTACCCCTGCTATCTCACACGACCAAAACCTTTTTGCTATCTGTGTCCAGACACGCAGAGGGGTCCTCAGCTCCATCTCACAGCGACATTTGGGGGTGGGGGGAGGGCAGAATTAAATGGGAGGTAGAAAGTGTTTAAAGTTAATGCAACATTAGCCTCATGCTGCCATGCCATACATACCTCTGATGTTCAAGGCTTCAGACTTTTTCTCTACTTTCCTCCCCGACCCCTCTTCAGGGCTTTTTTGGTCGTTTGGGGATTCACCTGCATTCAAAGAAGAAACGCTGTGTTGTGTATAAGTTCTACAAACAGAAAAAACATCAACCTTCTCAAGACCAGCTCCTTTCCAAGAGACGACGAGAAGCCAAGCCCGAGGCCACCCCGCACCCCACGGCCGGCCGCGTATAGACGGGGGGGGGAGGGGGCGGCGGAGAGGGGAGGCACCGGGGGCGGGCAGGGGGGGCCGAGGCCTGGCTGGGAGCGAAGCGGGGGGGGGCACGGGGAGCGGAGCCGGAGAGGCTGCAGCCGAAAGGCACCTGCTCGGTCGGCGGCGTCCCGCGGCTCGGGCGCCCCCCCCGTCGGGGCGGCGACGGCGGCGGCGGGCGTCGGGGCCGGGGTGCGGCGGCGGCGGCGGCAGCAAGCGGCCCAGTCCTGGAAGACCAGCAGCCCCACCAGGTTGACGGCCAGGCCCAGGGCGCCGACGATGAGCACCAGCTCGGCGTCGTCGATGCGCTCGGGCCGGGCCAGGCGCAGCAGGGCCTCCACGCAGATGGTGAAGCAGAGGGCGGTGAGGAAGACGGCGTTGCTGAGGGCGCCCACCGCCTCGGCGCGGCTGTAGCCGTAGGTGGCGCGGGGCCCGCGGCGGCTGCGGCGGGCAATGCGGCCGGTGGAGAGCCCGACGCAGAGCGAGATGAGGTCGGACAGCATGTTGAAGGAGTCGGACACCAGCGCGATGGAGTTGCCCAGGTAGCCCGACACCAGCTCGGCCACGAAAAAGCCGGTGGTGAGCACCAGCATGAAGATGAGGCGGCACGTCTTGCCCGAGTACCGCCCCATGGCCCGCACCGACACCGCCGCCGGCACCCGCAGCGACCCCAGCCCGGCACGGCACGGCCCGGCACTGCCCTTAACGCCGCCGGCACCGCCCCGCCCCGCGGACCGCCCCCGCCCGCCCCCCGCCCGCCCCGCCCCGCCGGTACCGGGGGTCTGCGGGGAGCCCCGGCGGTGGCGGGCGCGGGGGGCTGGGGACATTGCGGGGGAAGATGCCCGGGGGCGGCCCCGCACGGGCGGCGAGGACAGGTCGGGGCGCGGGGGACTCGGGGAGTGCCCCCCCGGTTCGCCCTGAGCCCCCCACCCGGTCGCCCCGACGGCGGGAGGTCGGTGCGGAGGGGCCGGCTCCGCGCCGCGGTACCGACGGTCTGGGCGAGGAGGGCGAGGGGATAGAGACGGACGGACGGACGGACGGACGGACGGACAGAGCCCCCTGCTGGGCCGGGCGGCGGCCGGGAGCGGCGTGCGCCATCCCGCGGAGAAAAGGAGGCTTCGTGCGGGTGTGCCCGGCACGGGGACCGCTCTGCTCTTCGTGGGGGCTTTGTCGTGACAGTCATCGGGACAGTGGCAGCCCTGCCTGCAAGGGGAAGAGGACAGAGCCCGGCCGCCGACGCAGCGTTTTGAGGCGAGGGGAGCGGCTGGTAATTACAGGGGGTACCAGAAAATTAAGCCATTCGGAACTACTTGGTCCTCAGAAACAAAAGGTGATGTCACTAAACTTCCAGCAATCCCAAACTGGACGTGGGGTCATCATACCATTTATTTATTTTTTCCTCTTTCACTTCAGAAGCAGATAAAGAAAGAAAATCAGAACCAGGCTTATGCAGAATAAACTTAAATAAAAGATGCATGGCCTAATGAAAACAAGGTCCTTGAAGTTAAACCCTGTGAGATGCTGAGTGTTTCTGTTACCGAGACACACAGCAGCACTGGAGTTGTGCTTCCGTGACTACAATCCACGCTGAAGTGCCACGTCAGGCATTTCACCACGCTTGACAAACCATACATTGCAATCAGGTTATGGACCAGCACAGCTGGGCAACACTATCCTGTCCCTCCTACCGAGCTGCTCTTCTCTACAGCCAGAAATTAATTAAATGCCACAAGAATTTTAACTCCAAAGCAATTGCATTGGTGCTGCTGTTAACTAAGTCAGATGCTTTGCTTGAAGACATCTTTTAAATGAGGCCTCTTAGTTCCAACTAAATTCTGTGTACACAACCAAAACTTTTTTCTATTTTTTTTTTAATATAACCCAAAACGCATCTCAACTTGTGGACATAAGCAGCCATCCAGGGGATAACCTCTCATGTATTTGTAAGGATTAACAAGTACAACTCCCAGGTACTGGACATTGTTGTCTACATCTTTCACACATCCAATGCCCAAGAGATGAAAGTACCCGGCAATATTCAAAATTAACAGATAAATAAAAAATAAATGTATTGAAAAGAAGACTTTCAAGAAAAGCTTATCATAAAGACAAACACAGTAGTGGGAACAGATAGCATAACTGCATCAACACACATTGCAGATACAATGTTAGACCTAGCAACATATGATGAGAGACTTTAAATGGTAGTGCCAAAAACAGTGTGATAGAGCTAGGAAAAAAAAATATATGCACACATTACAAGAGGTTTAAGCAAAAACTTAAGAAGACAGACTATATCTTCTTTAGTATAATTAATGACAGCAAACGCTGCCTCTGGCACTTCACTTTACAATCAGAAAAATCACTAAAGCCCAGTTTTTTGCGACTGCATAGAACTGGAATGAATTATCAGTAGTTCTTATTTTAGGATTATGTATAATACAGTAGCTGAAACATCATGAATCCTCCTGTGCAAAATATACATTAATTCTCTTTGAAAAGTATAACATGTCATAGCCCGGAACTCACTTCAAAAACATACAAATATTGCAGTTGCTTTGAAGAAACCGTACTAAAAATATTATTTTCACCAAATACGGTTGTGACTAAGTCCCCTCAGATGGAGCACAATTAAAGATGACTCACTGAACAAGTCAGGAGCGGTACATGCTAAGAGACTCAGCTCCGAGTCTGTGTCTGCTGATCCACTTATTCTTCCTCCTCCTTCTGGATCAGGGTCTTTACTCCTTCCCCACTCCTGCCCAACATTTGATTTACTTTCTGTCCTCTGAGCACTTAGCAAACATTTCTTTAGAACATTTAGTGAACACTTCTTTCAACCTGATTGTTTTCTTCTGCTTCTTGTTTCCTGGCTTCTGACCACTTTATCCATGCAAAGAACTTTCCCTTTGTCCTGTGGCTGCTAGAAAGCCTCTGGTTAGATGCCTCTCAGAAAGCCAAGCTTTCAGTCACCCCACAATGCACCCCACAAAGCCTTCCCAGGTCTGTTCATCAACACACCACAATCACTTCCAACAATCTCCCCAAACTGTCATCTGAACAAAGTTACATCAACCTTTATTGTTTAGTAAGCAAAGTCACTTTCATTCAATAACAAGAATAATTAATTTTGCTCATTCTCCAGAATAAAGAACATGTGTCTTATCCCTGTCACTCCTTTGCACTTCGATCCCCTTCCAAGTAGACCTAAAGAAAGTCTTGGTCCTGCCCATGAGAGCCACCAGTCCTTTTACCAGGGATTTCCCTTGTGGGCACCATGGTTCTGCTTGCACTGATCCACTTGCAGTATTGGGGAGTTGGACCTTGAATCTTTTTAGAAAGGAGCCATGGTCCCAATTGTTCTGCAAAGTGCTTAGCACCCCTGTGTGTTTTTCACATTGTGTTTTACACATGCTGTAGGCATCCAGCAGTGTAATGCTATAGTACCACTCACCCCTCCACAACTGAGATTGCCCGAGCAAGCTATGGGCTATTCAACAGAACAACCAGCCCAAATATTTCCATTCCCTCTATTTCTGAATACAATGAGTTGAACAAGTCCTTAATAGCAGGTTCAGAAAGGGTTGTTCAACGCTTCTTGAATTATTTGTCAACTTTATTTTCAGCTACAATACTGCTAGAAAACCTGTTGCTGCAGTTTCCCCAGCCTAATCAGAAGCAGGAATTGGTAAAATTCTTCTGAACAAGACAACTTTCCTTCTGAAACTTTCCTTCTGAACAGCAAAGTCCCAAAGCACTTCTGCAAGCTTCAGGATTTCTGTGTGTCAAGTGTTTAAGGCTCTCTACACACCAGCTCTCTACACTTTTAGGTAAAACAGCCACGGGGGGTCAGCCCCTATATCTAACAGCCTACCCCGACTTTGGCCATGTGGGATGCTTAGGTAGCAGTAAGAGGAGGGTATACAGAATCACAGAATATCTCGAGTTGGAAGGGACCCACAAGGATCATCGAGTCCAACTCCTATTGATAACATATCCTATGTGCTACTTCCCCAAAATACACTTCCATCCTTCAAATGTTTTCAGCTCAAGTGAGTTTCTGAGCTAGTTACCTCTGCATCTAGTAGCCTTCAATGAATTTCTCTTCCATGTACTTGCCCAGCCTTTCACTCATCAGTGTAAACTTAACATATCTTCTACCCATGGTGAATTCACCTCTTTCTCCCTTGATCTTTAGCTCTTGAATTAGAGAACAGAATGAACAGGCAAGGACTACTGACCTTCCCCATGCCACTCATGCTTTTGCAGGCTGTGATTGCCTCCTCCTTAAACTACCTATTTTCAAGATGACAGGTTAAAATCTACTTAGCTGTTCCCTGCAGAGAAGCCATTACCAGCCTTTGAAAATAGGATCTCTCTGTATTATTATGAAATATTAGACAACAGTAGCAGCAGTAACAATAGTAATGTTCTTCCACTGCTGAATGAAGGATGAAAATAACATTACTCATAGTAACATTACTCATGTTGCTATAGGATTCAGATAGTAAAATAATAATAATAATCACCAAAACAAAGAGCTAGTTATGGTCACTATATTTAAGAGAGATCAGTTAACGCTGCTTATCAAAGTCCTGACTGAGATTACTTTTTAACCTATCATAAAAGTAAAATGATTTATGAAAGCTATTTTGGGAATTATCTGGAAGAACCTAAAGGATGAAAGAAACGAACGCCCACACACCACCAGACGTGAGGAAGAGTCGTGCCTCTGTAAGGCTGCAGGAAGAAACTATTACACTTGCAGTGAGAAGCCAAGGCTGACACTAGGCACATCACATTTAAAGACCATCCCTATCTGCAAGAGCCTGAAATCCAACAGGTGGGTGAGACGGGACCTTTGTGCTTGTGTTTCTCTTGTACAGAGCCCAAACCATGGCCATTCCAGCAACACCTGGCAGCAGCCTTGGGAGGTTCTTGTATGCACCTCTCACAGCAAATTGCTCTGACAGGCTCTGTAAGATGATAATCTTTCATGAAACTTATTTCTGTAGATTAGGAATATTGGGTCAAACCCGTAAAAGGAAGCAATGTGGTTGGCTTCTGTCACAGATAAATTTGACTGCAAGATGAGTCACAAAATAAACACCAGCAAACCTTACTGCACAATACAGTTGATACAAGAGCACTCTGTCTGTAGGTCTCTTCTTCCTGCTTGTATGTTCACTGTATTTTTATCTCCCTCCAGTTCTAGTCAGATCAGAACGGGGTTTCTTGGTGCACACCAAAGGGCTGAAGGACTGGGAAATCATTAGGTCTGCTTCACTCAGGCAGCAGAAACCTAAAAGTTGTCCCTCCAGCAAGACTCAGCAGTCTGGGTGAGAGCTTTGCCAGCGTGCAGAGGTGGCAGCTCCTGCTTGCTGCCAGGGCAGCTGTGACTCTTCACAGCAGCTCTGGGGGTGTCCCAGGCAGAGACCACCTTCTACCTCCTTCAGGACGTACCCAGTCAGTGCATCACTACCACCTGGCTAGTGCTTCCTTGAATATTCTGACTACTTGATAATTCACTTCTAAAAATGTGTAGTTCTGTTAAATTTCGCATATCTACGTATTCCCACGTAACCTTTCCAACCCTGATTTAATTTTGGTAACCAGGCAGTTATGTAACATGTTGCAAAGACCGTGAGGAGAAGACAGCCAGTCACTGATTTCATCGTTGTAAGTTATATTGAGTCTGCAAGAACTTCATTTTCCATCCCAGCAGCATTTCTAGTCTGAAGCTGATTTAAAAAAGAAAGAAAAAGAAAAAGAAAAAGAAAACAACAACAGAACTGTGCCCATGCAGAATAGCTGTCCAAATAAAACAATAGCAATGAACATATATAGCGTGTCCTTAAAATTGCTGTTGTGTTGAGGCTGTTTATGACTTTGAACTTAGTTCTCTTTCAGTCCTTTCATTTCCTTACAACTCACCACAGATACTGTGATGCAACCCAGCCAATCTGTCTGTGCCATTACTATGAAGCTGGTTCAAGGTTGAAAGTGAATGTAGATACCCAAAGTTCAGTAGTACCAGTACTGTTGGAATCTGGGTTCACAAGTTTTGAACTTACCCTTATACGATTGTTTAGACCATGCAGGGATACTTTTCTTTCTTTCCTTACAGACTTAAAAATGCTCATTCTGCACTTTCCATTTTGGCCAAAATCAGCCCCAAAATATTTGGGTTTGCTTGTTTGGTTGCAAAATTTTCTGCTTGAAAATAACTGGGGAAAGTAAAACATCTCCCCCTTAGATCAGCTTTTGAGGCTTATTCAAGAGAATAAAGCATTAAAAAAAAAAAATAATAAAAAAAAAATAAATAAAGCAATAATAACTGAAGAAAATACAGAGAAGCCTGCTGCTATGTAGACTTTCACAGTCTCTTCCCACCTGTCCTGTCTGTCTTGAAGACTCTGCATCAAAGCTTCAGCTAACATTAACACAGATCTGATCACCTTTGGGGGTAGCTGCTCAGAAAAGCTTTGGTAGATTTTGATGAGGTTTATTTGGCACGCTATTAAAGTAAAGAAGACATGCAGCAAAGATATGTGTCCAGTCTTATGTATCTGATAAATGCTAAAAATTACTTTGAAAGTTTCCCTTGCTTTTTCGTTCCACTTGAAAGGACTAACTCCACTGATGCTATAGAAATCAAAGCCAGAAAATCTAGATATTTGGTTAAAGTGGGCTTTGGTTACCTGCATGCCAATGCCCTAACACCTCTTGATTTATGGAAATAAACATACATAAAGGGACGTATGTTCCCTTATTTATATATATTATTCTGGCAAGCATCTAGGAGTTGAATACCATGGTGCACTACCTAAGTAGCATAAATCTGTGAGGATGCATTGTGTGACTGCAGCAACTGTTTGTTGGTAAGCTCATGTTCTGCATGTGTGACCAGCATCTGGCTGTGAATGTAGTCAGGGCATGATTTGGCATGAAGTGTTTACTAAAGACTGATGCTCTTGGGGAAGAATAGCACCAGCCTGATGAAGGTATATTTGAAACAGAGGTCAAATAGATGTAGTAATGCTGACCTTCAGGAACAGCTTTCAGGCTTATGTCAGAAAAGCATAGTATGCCCAAGGTTTCTTGTTATATGTGTTAAACCCAGGGCTCTTCAACCATTCCTTGAAAAGGTCCCCAAGCCATCAGGCTGGTGCAATCTGGCACCAGTTCAGCAACACTTTTGAGAGAGAAACTTATTCAGACCAGAGAATGCATTCTTCTCTTCTTAAATGGAGGTGAATAAAGTGATTGGTTTTAAGCATTTACATGGTGACCTCTGCATTCATGAGACAGAGCAATCCCACGTATTGAGCACTGATTTCTTCTGTCCGTTTTTCCTTGCAGGAAGACAGGTCAGTCAAGTCACATTTTCTTTACACCACTAAAAATGGGGATAAAGGAACAGTTCCTTTAGGGAGTTGTTTTGAGATCTGCAGCTCAAGCTGCTTTGTAAGGCAGATTTTATGGGAAGAGGATGGAAAAAGAAATTAAGTGCTAACAGAGCACCCATTTCTATACTTGTGGTCACAAAGCAGCGTAGCTCCAAGTCTCCATTTAAAATAGAGTTTTGAGCATTTTAAAAATATTTCCAATCCCTAGAGCACTTTTGTCTGCTGCAGTATATATATATTGCTGTGTCTGCTCAGTCAGCAAATGCAGAGCAAAATACAATTGTGTTCCAATATCTGCATGGTTCTGCTTACCAGGTCTCCTCCAGGATGGCCCCTGGCATTAAGACACAGGTCAAGCAGCCACTTATCCACTCTTTTTGGTCTATAAATGTTCTTACATACCCTGGGATAAGTATGTTTGCAACAATATACACAAAAATCGAGTTCAGAACATTATAGCAACAAAACCCTCTCAAATCACCCAGTCAGTTAAAGCTGCTCCCTTTCTTCCTCTCAGTTCATTCACACACGTATATCCCCAACCCAATCCTACCTACAAAAGCCTGGGAAAAGAGATATGCCTCAGAGCAAGGCTCAAAATAAACACTCTTACTCTGCGTAAGGTCCAGGAGGAGAAAGAAGGCATGTTTTCCATTTATGTGACTGCTAGCTTACATGCTACCTCTTATCGGAGAGGCAGGCTGCTGGTGCAGAATGAGATAGGAGAATGAAGACCCAGTGGTCTTATCACATATAAAGCTCATGCAAATGCATGCTACATTGCAGCTACCAACATAACAGCAAGCCACTTAGCTTTATTTAATGAGTTGTGAACTGTGCGAGGACCATGAGCCCTTTTATTAGAAGATTAGCTTGGTTTCTCACAGCACCAGATGCTGTATGCGTGGCTCAGTACCAAACAGGTTGGGCTGGACAGTGTCTTCTTCAGTCCCTACTGCCCTCCCTCCTTACCCCCCCAGTACAGATCACAGGACAACAGGACAGATGTTTCCTCCACATTCAATTTTTATTATTTTTCTCAAGACAAACAGAGAAGTACTGTAACCAGACTAACGTGGTGCTTTTCAAACTGTGGTCCCCCAACAGTTGAAAATCATATAGAAATGAGCAGAAGTTACGATTACACTGAGCTACACAAACAGAAGTAAACTGATTTCTGTGTGCAGTAAATCAGGCTTCTGCACTTTTATGACTGACTGTAAAGTGTATGGTGGGTTGTCTGGTATTTATTGTAAGAGCCTAATTTTATTTTCAGCTGCTTATTACGCTGTCATAATCTTAATTTCCGTGCAAGATACTAGACCTCAAAGTTGTCAGAAAACTCTGGCTAAAGCTGCTACAGTAACAGTAAAAAGAGTGTTTTCTGAATGATAATTCTGGTAGAAGTTTCTTAGGGAAGCTTTAATATTTCTACCTTTTAGCAAGTATTTCCTGGATTTTCAGTTGAAGCAACAACCAGTCTGTGCTGCCTTCAATGCTGCCATGGACAGCCCAGCTGCTCCAAGCACCTCTACATGGCAGTTCCAGCAGAGTATAAAAACATTTTATACCTGTAATATACAGTGTAGCACAGGGAACTAGACTGCCGGAATCAAGTGCAAAGATAGACCTAGATGTCCATCTCACCACCCAGGATAGATTCAGAGACCATCATTTAAGCAGGCAGGGAGAGGTGGGTGCTTACAGCTGGCAGACAAGTCTAGTGAGAATTTGAATGAGCTAGAGAGACAAAGGAGAATGCATTGGATGAACACGTAGGACCTGAACAGAGAGCCAAAGAATAGCAAGAACCAGAGAAAAGACCAGAGAAAAGGGAGGAGTGGAGGAGTGAGGGGTGAGAGACACACCAAGCCCAGCCAGAGTGCCGAGGAGGTTGGCTGGGCCTGCCTGGGTGAGCGAGCGAGGAAGGCTGGCTACAGCAGCTCAGAAAAGTGTGCTTACGCTTGCTGGAGAAGAGTACGTGTTTAAGACGAGAACCTGAGGAGCAGATGTTCCAGTGAGCTGAACAAGGAGAGGCAGAGCAAGGGAAAAGGCTGGAGAGCCGGGTGGGCACCCGTGAGCAGCGCTGTTGGCGCCCGCTGGCGCTCAGACCTGAGCAGCCATGTTCGTTGTAGTCAAGGCTCTCCCAGCCCCTGCTGACTGAACCGCTCTACTTTTTGCTTTGAGTTTTTCAAAGTGAAGCAAATGGGAGAAGAGTGCTGTTTAAGTCCATTCCCTACATGGGGAACGGAGATCTGAAGCCAGCTCTCCCGCTTCCCAGAAAAGGCCTAGCAAGCAGAGAGCTTCTCCACAAACCTTTAGCCTTCATTGATCACTGGAAGTTGAGAGATTGCATGGGTGTCATCGAGGGTATCGCCTGTGCACCGCTGGATTGCACCAGGGTGATTCAGAGACCATGACCATCCCCTTCCATTTCTGCTAGTGCTGTTGATGCACCAGAAAATTTGCCTCAATTTCTGCCTCCTAAGTGAGAGGAAAGAGTATCTTTTCCTCATACGCAGAATGAGGAGAGAAAGAGAAGGAATCCCTTTTTTTCACATTTTTAATATATAAAAAAAAGTATATGTATAATGTAAAAGTGTATTTATATGCTTTCAGAACACATTTTTCTGAATAATATTTCTTTTCAAAGAAACATTTTAAAAAATCCTACTCACGGTTGAATTAGAGGAAATAAATGTGAAATTTTACTTAAAGTGAGGATTATAAAATCAAGTCCAAAAAAAGGAGCATTCTCTCTACAGTATTAAATGGTATTGTTTTGCCATTACCACATGCAGAGAAGATCTACCTTACCAGAAACAAAGACAAAACCCCAGACAAATCTACACATTGTGTTTATAGCACAGCAAAACATTCATCCATGGCTTATACAACTGAAAGCAAAATGGAGCTGCCAGGTATTTCTCAGAGCAAAATCTGGACATATGTCTATGGCTGTGCTGTCCAAGTGAGCCGTTAGAAGCAGCATCCTCAAAGTTCAGCGAGAAAAGCATTTACCTACACAACTGCATTAACTTTGGTTAATTTCCTAGTTGCCTGACACTCTCCATTTTTGGCTTTAAGTGCTGGTGTGTTTCTCCTCCCTGACTGCACCCAGAGGAACAACTTTCTGCTAGCATGAAACAGGTTTTCTTCCATGAAGCCATCACAAACAGAGATCATGACTTTGCGAGGAATTTGTGACAGTCCCAACGGTAAAAGACCATTAACCCCCATTCCCCCCACCCCCCGCTAATTACATAATTACATCCTGCCACTGCTTTTGTCTGAGAGCAGCTCTAATTTTAAAGAATTGGGCATCTGAAAAAACAGACAGACAAAAGCTGCACATGTGGCTTTGGCATAAGACACCAGTAAAGTTAAACCCTTAATATTGTTTGGAGGTAGCTTTAATGAATAGAAATATTTTCCACATTAAGCCCTATAGGAAATATATTAAACACTTAAATGTAAACTAACAAACATCATCTTCCAGCATGGGAGAACAAGAACCTCCAAAGCCCTATCCAGCCTTAAAGCTGAACCTCGCATAAAGCAGTGTATAAAAGCAGCTGCTGTTAGACAGGTCTCTCAGCTATTCCACCAGGATGTCCAGTTAATGTTTTGCAAATACCTGGTTCCTATCCCAACTCAAATATTTATCTTTTTAAGAAATATGGTTTTATGTGTGTAGATATATACACACGTACAGAGAAAGAGTGTACACACGCATCTATCTTATGTGAAATAAAGTGAGACATTTTCTGCAGAAATAAAATAAAGGGTCCTCATCTCTTTGGATGTGGAGTTCCTGTGCTGAGATTTGAAATTTGAAAAACCTGTGCTGAGGAAAACAAATTGAAAGGCTACACCTCCATGAGCTTAACAGAACCTCCTGCAATTTTTTTACAGAAGACAATGGGCTGTTTGCAGTCTGAAATTTTGCAGGCATGTGGACAAAGTATTTAGGTAGCAAAGTACCCTGGGTTCTCCTCTGCCTCCCTCTAAAGCTCATGCTAATGAACAGCAGCAAAGAATTCACAAGTTTTTTATTGTTCAAATATTCTCAGAACAGCCTTTTTCAACTGTTTAGTCCCAACTCAAAGAAGGCTGAGATCCCCCCTTTGTCTTGACCTATTCTTTCGTCTTGTACAAACTGTGAATTCTTTGCAAAAGATTATCAGGTCCTGGACAAAAGTTACAGCAGAATTACTCAGTCATTGAGAGTTATTGATTATGGACAACTGGTATTTCAGGAATATGTTTTTCCTAGTAAGAATCTCCTTATGGTCATAGCACATCTGTACTATACCTTGTCCCACGTTTTGCCTGCCAGAGGATTGGGGAGAAAATTTCTCTTACAAGTAAATAATGTGTAAGTTGTGTCTAGAGTTGCTTTCTAAAGTGAACACAACTTACACATTATTTACTGAGAAGCACATGTAGTAATAGCTGCCTTACAGAATAAGTGGGAAGCACATACAGGTTCAGGTATTGCATCCATTACCCTTGCTAATAAAATAGAAAAAAAACTGTGACATTTTACTTGTCCATCTCAGAAAAAACAGTCAATAGTCTCTAGAAAAGTCATTAACTGGAAACAGCATGCTGAGATGCATAGTGACTGTATTAGATTATTTACCTGTTTCAGGGTCTCCTTGGGGTGCACGACAGTAACAGCAGTCCATGAAGATAACATAGTTGAACACATTGAAGAATAGACCTGCAATCCCGACAATGAGGACAAGCAGAGCTTTCTCTGTCTTCTGAGGATTGATGTACCTCTTGATTGCCTCGATGAAGATGCTGAACATGAGAGCGACAGCAAAAACAGAGTTGCCGAAGGCTCCCAGCACATCTGCCCGGGAGAAGCCGAAAGTGTTTGCCTTGTGCCATCTGACGCGGCTGAACCTCACCCCAACCAAGCCGATGATCATGGAGATGAGGTGGGAGAGAACTGCAAAGGCATCTGAAGCTAAGGAAAGAGAATTGCCAACGTACGCTACCGAGATCTCAACAGCAAAAAGGACCAGGCTCACAAAGCACATGAAGATGAGCCTGCTGCTCCTGCCCGAGTAGCGACCCATTCCTACTGCTCCCTGTCCCTGCAGGTCTGTGGGACTGAGCTGCGCGGGGGACAACTGCCCTCTGCGCTTCTGCCTTCCGTCTGTCAGTGCTGCTAACACGTGGGAGCCACTTTTATAGGCAGCGGTAAAGCAATAAATCAGTCTAAAGGGCAGCTTAGCAAGATTCATCATGTGAAGGCAGCTTGAAGGCTCCACTCCCGTGAGTGCTCCACCCTCAGGAGACATTTTGGTCCTGCAAAAACAAAAATAAAACAATGTAATACCAGGAGCACTAGCACCAGCTGCTGTAGAAATGGATCCCTGGGATCCCTGGCACTGGCTGCTGCAGGGATGGACCAGAATGGATTCCAGTGTCTCAGAAAGAAAATAATGCACAGGGAGGAGATCATACACCCCAGAATTTTAAGCAATTAGAGAAGGCATTTCTTTTTACATAAAACATGTCCTCTGATAATCGTTTCAGCCATTTCTGTTGTCAATAACTTTAGGACTGAAAAGATCCTACGTACCTTTGGAAAAAGACATTTGAAAACCAAGCTGTGAACACACTCTGCTTGCGAGCATAGTTGAAAATGTCCAAAAAGCACATTTTGAAGACAAGGGAATTTTTCCTCCATTTTAGCAATCTACAGGTCTCAGCTGCTTGTCCTGTTGGTACATTTTAACATTACCCATGGAAATGGAGCCAGGTTAGAAGCTGTTTTCTAAATATGTTGCCAGTAGACATGAAGGTTGAACAATAAACCCTAAGTGCATTGTTTATTTGCCATTTAGAAATCCCTGCCCATCTCAAAATCCCACTGTAATCCTCTTACACTTGCAAATAAAAGAGATAGATTTGGGGAAAACATGACCAGAAGTTAAAGGGAAAATAAGAGATGCAGAAATCCTAGTTCATACTTTGTGCCATTTCTGGAAAAGAGTGAAAAGAACCTGAAGCAGAGCCTCTTCTTTTCAATCACTGCAATGACTGCTGAACTCGAGTGTATGCCTTGCTGTTTTAGCACACTCTCAAATCCCAGTGTTTAAGGAAATCTGTCCGCTAACCACATACTGGGCAGTATAGATAAGAACAGGTGCCTTCCTTGAAAAGTTTATGATCCAGCTTTTGTTTGGAAAGTTCATCTGTGTAGATACATACACACAGTTAGTTACAAGATAAAACGGAAGGAAATGGCATGCAGCACCACCATAGAGAGATAAGATAGTAATACTGATAACCTGAACTGACCAACTGTCCTTGCTGGCCTTAGACTTATGAAGTTGAATTAACTTAAGGTCAAAAACTCAAACACTCATACCCTATTTTCATTTATTTTTTGCTCACCAGGATTCAACAGCCAAAATATTTATGTTTAAAGTTCAGCATGCTAGAAGCACTGCCTGCCAACAGATGTAATTTTTAACATGTGGTCACTTGTTTACCTAAACAGTGCAGCTTCAACTCCTGAGGTTGGTTTTGTTCCCTCTCTGTTTTCAGAATACCAGTAACACCTTTACAGGGAACTGGTATAGCCAATAACAACATTGAAACTGGTACATGTCCTTCTTCCTCTTCTTCCTCTCCCACCTGTACTACTATTTTATTCCATCTATTTTTTTTCTTCCTTTTCGCATGAAAGTGATGTTCAGCAAAATTATTTTATCTGAACTACATAGCACGAAAAGTGAGAATTGTAAAACAATTATTCTCCTTTCAATGAGAATAGGCCAAGTTCAAACTTCAGAGCTCTCAAAAGTCCTACCTTATACAAGGTTCAAATTAGCAAAACATGAGCTCAAGCATTACCTTTTCAGCAGAGCTAAAGCACTCGAGTGTGCTCAATTTTGTCAATAGAGAGCAGCACTATCACTGTATCCCACCTTACTAAGTTTAACCCAAACTTATCAACCCCAAGAACAAAGAACACTATCTGCCATTCTATTATAAACACAAAGTAGTATTAGTTAATCAACCACATTATGTTATTTTGATTCATTTACTTAGTTTCTAATAGATAATTTACTAAGAGATAAAGTTCTCTATACTGGTAAAATCAAGAGTATGGATGTTTCTATTTGCAGACAGCTCAGTTTGTGCTTTTAGTGGAAGGATACCTGAGACAGAAGCATCTCTGTCAGACAGGCGTTAGCTTCTCCTCTGTGGAAGGAGAAATCCACAGGTGACTCAATCACCTTCAGGTACTTCAAGTCCTGCTATGACAGGAAGAAACATGCTAGGGAGCAGGAAGGGAAGCTCTGGCTTCAAACCCATTACGGATTGAGAGCACCTCAGTTCTAAGAACAGCGTTGTCAACATGTTTACTCATGAATTTAATCAAGTCAACTGGTTGAAGGTTGGCTGTTTGTTCAAACTGATAAGGTTGCAGTATTTGAGACTGTATTTAGTTTTGCCTTTTCTTTGTTCTGTGCTGTTAGCAGCTTAAACATCTAATTTTTAAAATACCAGTTGTAGTGTGTTGATGGGAGCTGAAACTGCTTATCAGTTCTTAACAACCTGTTTTGCTCTGTCAGAAACTCTTGGCACTCTCCGGTCACTTATGCCTGAGGACACCGAAGCTGCAGGTTACTGCCTTTCCTCCTCCCTGAGCACCCAGCATATATGATAATGTAAGTAGTAGGCAATAGCTCTTAGAACTAGATTGATTTACCCATTATTAGAGTCTGGGAGAACAGCACTCCAGTCCTACTACTAAAACTTATCCTCAAAATACAGTTCCAGTCCATGTTAGAGGCAGGATACCAGGACAGAAAGACCTTAGGGCCACTCTTCTGTTACATCAGCTGTGAAAGAAAGGAACGCATAGACTGATGTATCATTCCCTAAGTCCTTTGCTAAATACCACCCCGAGACTTTGTCTATATAGTGAGAAAAAACAAAAAAAAGAGATAGATGATGATTTTAAGATGCAACCACAGCAAATCCTTTAGTACTAATCATCGTCAGAGAATTTCCAAGTGTTCAAGCATTCTTAGCAAGGTGGCCTGAAGTATTTAATCATTTTTACAATTTTCTCTTAAAACCTGGGGTTCTACCACAAGTGATAATAAGCTGTACAAGCCACTGGTTCAATTTCATATTCAGTATTTTAACAATACTGTGAAGGCTGGCCACATGAATCTACAAAAGCAAACATTTTGCATGCTTTTGAAAAGCTGAGAAGTATGAAGACCTGCACTGTCAGTCTCATATACGCTTAAGACTTTTGGACTGTTGGTACAAAAATTGGATTTTGGAAATACTCAGAACAGGGAGACATGTAGTATTGATCTAGGAAGAGTCTGGGGAGGATCTTAGTGGTCTTATTTTTTTAATTGCTAAGTTTTCACTCAACTCTTCAGGACAGGGGGGTTAGGTAACCTTCCATTATGCAGCAAAAACAAGAATGAGGAACAAGCTAAGGATGCACAATTCAAAAGTTACTCTTTTGTGCTATTTATATTGCCAAGACTTTCTTCTTTAAGCCAATCTTATGCTAGAAATGAAAGTTTTTTTTTCCTCTTCAAATCATTTCATACCTCTGCAACACCCAACCTTCTCTGCTAAAACTACACATAGTAAGTGAAGGAAAAGAAAAGGGACTTTAAGGAACATGACATAGATATAACCACAGTCTAAAATCTTTAGCAATGAAAATGCCTTCCTAGAATTGCCTATGCATTACTCATAGCAGTATCGCTGTGAGACAGCTATAAATGCCAGTTTATAAGATAACAGAAACAGAGCTTTGCAAAATATCTGCAATGTCATTCACCTACATCTAGGTAACAAGGTAGCATTTATTTTAAGATAGCCTTTCAAATGTGTTTCGGGATGGGGTGGATATATTATTTGAAACACCTGGCTCAAGAGGCAGTTTCCAAAAATGGTAGAATTTACCTTGCCTAAAAGTTAACAGCAAGTCTGTATTGAAAATTGAAAAAATTACAAGCTTTGAAGGCAAAATTAAAAGCAGTCATTTTATGTGTAAATTTTATGTAGGAACACTAAACTGGAGTGTTTATGATGTTCTCTCCAATCTTTCAGACATTTTCTCAGAGAGTACAAGAAAATATGCACCAAAAAAAAAAAAAAGAGACATGAGCAAGGTATATTCCATCCTTCCCATTCAGCAACATAGAAAAAACAACCAAAGCATATTACAGCTCACGATACATGTTTATTATTAGAGGTGTTTACAGAAAAATCTGCGAATTACTGCTAGTCTAAGACTGACAATTGGGGGTGTTTATGGTTTATGGCTTTGTTTTTTGAATCATCTAAAAAGTCACAAAACTGATTAAGTTTGGGGTCTATTTCAGTCTTATTAAAAAAAGTTCAATTCACAGATAAAGGAGGAGGTGCTTTCAATAGCAGTTTAATAACTACGACCAAATAGGGTGTAAAACTTGGCAGGGTTTTTGCCGCAGACACATTTTGCCCCACTCTGTAGTTCACGGAGAGGCTGAAAAGGTATGCAGAGACTTTTTGCTCCCATGGAGGGGGCGCCAGGCTCAAGATCTTGATCCCTGAAATAAAAGCATAATCATAAGTAAAAACCTTTATTTAAAAACGAAGATACAATAAAGTGTATTATATATAAAATCTCAAAAACACACTAATTAGTCTGAAACTTTCAAATCTAAGGGTGTAAGTATACTGTATTACACAGGACAGCAAGAGTCAAGACTGTACATGAGTGTTACATGAGTATTACACCCGCAGGCATCTTACTTGCCTGTTTTACATTCAGAACATTTTAATTTTGATCTTGGTAGATCCTCTCCAGTTTGGTTATATTTTACCTGGCAGTGGTCTTCTTTATCCAATCCTCACACTCAATTTCCCCACAGAAAGGGATTTGTACAATCTGAAATGAAAGGGAGAAGGGGTGGAAAAAATGAGCTATGCATCTAAAAAAAAAAAACACTTCTCCTTGTCTCCTAAACTTTACGATATGATATGTACTACTCAAAGTAGAAACATTTCTGACTGCTACAATTAAATTTTAATATCAATTTCTCATCAGAGTAATACATAAACATAATCACCCCTCCACAGTGTGGCATGGAAAAACCTACGCAAACCCAACGCCGCACTTAAATCAAGTCAGGGTGGTGGTTTTGTTTTATTTTTCCCCATGTCTTCTATCCGTGGAAAGCATAAATACTATTTTCTATTGGAAATACTCTGTTTTTCGGGAAAAGTTTATATTTTCCAAACTGCAGAAAAAAATCTTTGCTTACATGGTGCAAGATAATGCCTTCCTCATTTTAATTCCAGTAATATGAATTTTCACATTTTCTGAACTAGACAGATGTACAAATTTAAAGATAAAACAGAGCTGACTAGAGCACACATTTGCTTGTACAAAAAAGTGGTCCATATTTTCCTGCTGTTTTGAACGTTAGCTGAAAAAAATGAGAAAGCTGAGACGACCT
Source organism: Oxyura jamaicensis (assembly GCF_011077185.1). NCBI lineage: Eukaryota > Metazoa > Chordata > Aves > Anseriformes > Anatidae > Oxyura > Oxyura jamaicensis. Next base: position 23,918,694 of record NC_048895.1, read on the forward strand.
CATACAGTCCACTCGGTATTATTGTCAGCAAGTGTAACAAGTCTCTTTTCTCAAGTTTTGTACTCTATTGTTTTTTCATTTTTAATGCATTTTCAGTGAAATTTGAATCCAGTACTAAAAATTAAGACTACTGGTAAAATAAACACCCACACACACCCATTTGAGCACTCATGTAGTGCTAATAGTTGAGGACAATATAGCTACTAAATTCCGCTTGCACAGGCATTTTCATTCTATCAATACTGTTAATAAGGTTTACTGATCTGTGGTTTTCTTCCACCAAATTTACATCCTTAGTGCAGAATTCCCAATTTGCCTTGAATTGGAGCACACCTTTATGAAGCTTCACTTTCTTGCAGTGAAAAAAGGAACCATTACCACTCTAATTTTGCTCACATTAATATTTTGTTAGTTAAAGTTTAAATACACACACAATTATTCTTGCAGCTTCAACTAAACTTTGCATGCACACAGAAGTGGCCCATATTTTTAAAGAGTTAATAGCTTGCATTTCAATTACAGTGAGGGAAACAGTAACAGGAATTAGGCAGGAATTCAGCTTACAAATATTCTTCTTAAACCACAGCCAGTGCTAACAGTTTAATTTAAAGGAATTACAGAATACACATGGCATAAAATATCTATACAACATACAATGGTAGATAGTAACTCTTAAAATGACAAACTTCAGTCTTCTCAATTAACTTAAAAATGTAAAAATATGTGTTCGTATTTCCAAGTTTAATATATTAAACTATATTCAAGTTCTAATGTAATATAAATAGTAAAATTCTCTTGGCACTCTCTAGAATCTAGCTGCACATGAAACTGAGTATTGGATGTTGAAGACCAGGCATTTTACACATTGGCAGACAATATAATTTGAGAATTCTGCAGTAGAAGAAAAAGATGATATACCTACAGCAATCATGAAAATTAAAAGGTAACAATTTATGAACATGTACAAATATACAATTAACTCCACATTGTATTCTTCCTCTTGGAATGAACTTGACTCTCCATTTCCGCTGATTTTTACATAAAAGCTTATTCTTTCCTTGACTGTTTCTTTGTCTTTAAGACTAGTATAGTTTAAAGGGGTGCTTATTTTGGAAGCATATCTTGAAGTCACATGTAGTATTTATTATTCAGAGAACAGTAGTACTATTTGAACACCTATATGGAGTAGAATTATTTGTTAAGCAAAGGCTAAAGATTTTTATGTTAAAATCTACCACCAGAATCATGAGATGCTTTAGAGAGAGCTGCTCTAAGGAAACAATACTTCATAGTCAGCAGGAAGAACCCCAAACCATTTCAAAACAGAATATTTTACACTTCTATTTAGTTTTGTAAAGGAAAATAAGACAATACTGCTACTTCAGCACCTATGCACAAGAACATCTAAAATATCCATATCCTCAACTTCATAAAACATGCTAAATCAGTCCCTTCTCTGACATTCACAATCATTCCTTCAAAACTAGCTATAGATCAGATTCAAGTGCAATAGAAACAAGAAAAAGAGTGTGATCAAAAGTCAAGGCTAACCTATAAAAATATTTTTGAAGACAACAAGAGTAACTGAGTTCTTGATATTCTAGCACTTTCCATCAGAAATTCTGAAATTTTCAGACTAGAACTAATTGGTATACAAAAACAAAAGAAAAAAAAACTAATCTGTCTCTCTATAAAATGCACACCCGTAATCATTGATCCTGAGGATTCTACTACTTGAATACATTCATCTAAATATATGAAGAATTTCACAGGCCGAGAGCCGGTGACAGAATTTCAGGGTTAATGGGAATGGATCTCTGAAAAAGAATAAGAGGCTCAAATCTCTGGTGAAGATTTAATCACTCACCTAAGTTTCAAATGCTTTGCCAGAACTTTAAGTTTTTCACAGATCTCTAGTATGTCTATAAAGATAGATCAGACGAACTCAATCATCCACCATTATGGGTTATTCTTATTATCAACCTAAGGAGGGTTCTGATTCCCAGCAATTCTCAATGAACTCAATGGCTTCTACTCAGGTCATAAAGGCAAATCTTCTCTGACGTAAGTAGCATGTACTTTAGACTCTAACTTGGATGCTATCACAGGATTTGACAAGTGTTTTTCACTGTTTTTATTAGCACAACGACAGTAGCTTATCTTAATCTGAATAAAATATTTACATTAATCTCTCTGAAAAGCACCTTCTAATAAAAATACAACACTTTAAATGCAAATTATCAAACTGCAGCAACATAATTCACTTCAAGGCACTGTCACCTCTTACATAGCACTAGAATTTTACATCATATTTAATAAATAGAGTATTTTAGCAAAAGAAGAAATAAATAAATTAGCTTGGTAAAGCTAACTTTTCTTTGTGCAAACCTACAGGTGATGCTTCATCTGCTTGTTAGGGGAGAGTCCGTAACAACTACAATAGTATGGATGGATGGATGGATAGATGTATACACCGTCTTTGAAGATTTTAGCCTCTGATTATCTGTAAGGGACAGGAAGCGTGTGAAGGCACTTAGAAGATTTTGGAATGAAGTAAATTCCCTTACCTTTCCTGAATCAAGCTCTTTTTGAAAATCTTCCATATTATTGGCCACCACCATATGACTTTTTAGGTCCTCAGAAGCTCTTAAAAAAAAAAAAAAAAAAAGAAAAAAAATCAGTCAGGGTAGGCTTATTATACACATAACCTCACTGGCTAACTGAACTAAGTTTTCGGAGTTAGCCAAAACAAAAATTACAAGAGAAGCTATATATTAATTTGAATCCTCCTAATCAGATTATGTTTTTCCACCATTCTGTGCTCAAAGAGATAAAATTTTGATTAATTGCTAATGGACAGTGCAGATAGCTGCATATTTTACTATGTTAATTCACAATTGTGCACATCATTTCACCATTGACCAACTGTACACAAACAGATAAATTCTACAGGCAATTGGGTTCGGTTTTGTTTTTAAATTACGTTCTAAATCTGAACAACAAAATGCTTTTTAACTAGGTAAACATATTCTGCCTGTAAACAAACTGATCACCATGGAAGGAATTACAATCCAGCAGTCAAACTCATCTGCCATGGTGTTTGATCAGCCAGTTAGATCTTTCTAAGTGTTTTAGGGAACAAGAATTTGCAGTAACAGACATGCAGGGGATTTGGGATATGCTATAACTGAGGGTGACAGAACACTGGAACAGGCTGCCCAGAGGGGTTGTGGAGTCTCCTTCTCTGGAGACATTCAAAACCCGCTTGGATGAGTTCCTGTGTAAGCTAATTTAGGTGTTCCTGCTCTGGCAGAGAGATTGGACTAGATGATCTTTCAAGGTCCCTTCCAATCCCTATCATCCTGTGATTCTGTGTGAAACAACAGTTTGAAAAGTATTTGATTTCTTATGAAAAAACATTGTATGAAAGTCAAGAGGACATAGGGTCTTACCATACACTTCTGAAAATAGATATTCAACTACTGAAGCTTCTTTGACAACTTTGTATCTTTCAAAATTCCCTACCAAAAGCATCTTTTGGAAATGAATCTCAAATAATACCATCCAATTAACTATTTATGATATATACTTTTTTTTTTATTAATACTTCACAAGAATTCACAGAAGTATTTTTAAATTCAGCTCACAACCTTTAACATTTCACAAGCACTTAAGGAAACTTCTGTCAATGTATGTGAACAAGTTCTGGAGGCAGAATATGAAATATCACAAACAGAAAGATGGGCCAAAACTGTCTTTCTGAGCAGTCTAACCAATAAATTGAGAAATAAAGTACACCTGTGATTAGCATAGCCATTTGTTATATCACTTAATTTACCTGTTATATAGGTTAGCATGAATCTCCTCCAAAATCTGCTTCAGTTTATTTTCTGCCTCATGTTCTGAAAGAGTCAGCTTCTGTCCTGTGTCTCTTCTGACAGCTACAAACTGTTGGCTTTTCATGTCTCGTGGTCCCACTTCAACCCTGACTGGAACACCCTTAATGAAAAAAAAGTGAGAAGTTATAATGAGCGATTCTCAAATGAGTTAATATTCTCCTTTCTTTTGTTTATTTGAAGCACAGTCCTAACATACATTATTTTAAAAAACTTAAGTTTCTTTGAAAGAAATCATCACATATTCTACCACTTTTATTAATTTCTGTCTTTCCCATCCACACTCTTCACTTGTGCATCATACCTTGCTCCAGTCTTGTTTCACTTTCAAATGTATGAATAAGAAATAGCAGAAGTTTTGTTAAACATAGACTTAATATCAGTGTTAATGGTATGGAATATTTCACTACAAACAGATAACTTTTTTATGTAAAGCTTTTATACTTCATAAACTTCAGTGATAAGAACCATCTAATTTCGCATCTCCCTTAAATGGGCAGACAAAAAGATCCCATTTTGCTAGTTAGTCAAGAGTCTACTGAGTTCAATTTATTTGCCTCTACATCCTGATGTCATATTTATATTTAGCATTTCCATCCCATTTTCTACCTGTAACAATTTGCCAGTGAAAGAAAGAATCTTAATAGCCACACAGAAAGACTACATAGGAAAGAGCAATTGAACTACAGCCAGACACTATAAAACAACTAGCAATGACTTGTCTGTCTTTGGAGGTAGCATGAGAAATCTGCTAAGCTGAGAAACAGATAAGGTAAAGTGCTTTCCAGTTCCTTCTTGTACTTATTACTCTAGTATCCTTGTATGTTTTACCCTATTAACTTCCTTATCAGTACTCAGTAAAATGAGTTCACTTTGTCTGCAATTACTTTGAAGATGCAGTTTATGTATTCTACTTGTTCTTATCGTGTCAGAATTTAAGACAAGAAGATGCTTTTTGGGGGGAAACATACAGGTTGAAATTCAGAAAGGGTGAGGGGCAGCAGATAATTTGGAATTAGTGAAGTAGCACATAAGCCATTTGTGAAGTGATAGCTGCAGGAGCCCTGAACAATGCTGGGCTACTACCAGGGCAATAAAGTTTTTCTCTTTGTAAGCTGAATACCCAAAGTGCTTGTCTACCACCAAAGCTCTATGAAAATGGGCATTTATGCCAAGAATACTAATTTATTTATTTTTAAAATTAGCTCTCTTATTTCTCAACATGATTCTAAATGAAGGTATTACGTATGTATTTTGATGACATCTAGCTACAATTCAAATATAAGGAGACATGTTTAAATGGCTTATGCTGAATACTTTAGTAGATTTTATAAAAAGCATCAAGTTTGCCCCCTGCTGCACCTCCTTGGTAAACCTATGTGTTTTTTTTTTAAAAAAAAGCCTCATAACATGGATTCTTGGTATTAGAGCTTCATTTTTAAAAATGTAAGAGGTTAGACGAAAGAAAGAGAACTTGAAAACAACGGCAACTTTTGACAACTCAGGGAGCTTCTATCATCTTACAAGAATTAAGACAAACATATTAATTTCAAATTCCAAACAAAAATATGATCCTGTAACATCACTCACTACATTGTTCAATTTTGATTATCATAGTTTTGTTCTGTTCTGCTATTTTTGTTTTACAAAAGCCTCTTATAGTTGATGAAACAGAGCTGTTTCTTTCAAGTACTATATAAAGACCAACATAATAGTGTTTTAAATCAACAAAATTGCTCCTTTCTTTGTTAGCACTATATAGGTTTATCTCCTCTGTTCCACTACGTGCAAAGAACACACTGTTGTGACCTTGGAGACACTTCGTATTTGCATACATTTTTAAATATGCAGTTGATTTGTAGTAATAATGCCCTTTTCTAAGTACATAAGGTGAAGACTTGGAAGTTCAAAAATTGCTAATAACGTGTTTATCCTAGCAAATAGCATGTCTCAGAAAACACTTTTTCTTCATATATTAATAAAGAGAAACCCTAATAGGGGTGATCACTGATTATAAGGCAGTAATTGTCTATTTAAAGAAAACATCCACCCTCAGAATAAAAGACACACCTACATACCCCACATTTCAGCTTTGAAACACCTTCTGGGAAAAAAAAGTACCTTAAGTTCCCAATGATTAAACTTCCAACCAGGTGAATAGTTGTCTCTTAGATCAGCACGTACACGGATATTAACAGTAAGCAGCCTTTTACGATATTCATTACATTTCTTCAATAAAGCCTCTTTGTCATCTTCAGAAAGGGAATTTGTGATACCACAGGGAATAATTACAACCTGCAATATAACACGACAGGTATTTCACATCATAATAAAATTAGCTCACAGTTATTATATAAGCTTAAAAAATTATTGTGGCCCAGTAATTTATCTCAGAAGTAAAAAATATATTTCCCTTTTCTTCGAAATGACATAGATAAATTATTTTCCATGGATGGACTATTAAAGGAAGCTTGTCCACCGCAAGCACCCTAATGATTTGTATCAAATTTATACAGCGCGTTCTGTAATTAGACAGCTCCTATCCTGTCTTAAACTCTTCCTTGCCTGATAGGAAGAAAAGCTCAAGAATTCCAAGACAGGTAAGGAAAATAAAGGGTATTTGAAGTCATATTACAGATAATTTTGACACACCTGAACACAAGCTACTCGAGGCGGGAGCACCAATCCCATGTTATCTCCATGAATCATTGTCATTACACCAATAGTTCGAGTTGTAATGCCCCAGGAATTCTGATATGCAAACTGTTTTTCTCCTGGTTTCTTGGGATCTTCAAATACAATTTCAAACATCTTTGAGAAGTTCTGTCCTAGGTGATGTGACGTTGCTCCCTGAAATAGTGACACACAAAAAATTCAGCTCAATTGAAAGTTAAGTCTCACTAGTATCAGTTTAAGGCTTCCATCTTACTGTATTTACTGAAAAAAAAAATCTTCTAATAGATAAATACCTGGATAGCTCTTCCACTGGCAGATATAAATGCTTCTACAGTTGTCGTATAATCACCCCCAGCAAATTTCTCCTTTTCTGTCTTCTTTCCTTTCACAACAGGTATTGCTAGGAGATCTTCATACACTTGAGCATACAGATCAAGTATCTGCATCACCTATGATGAACATGCTATTTTAAGAATTATTCAGTATTATGTTTTTCATAAAACATGAAATATATTTATAACCAAAGTATGAGCATCTAAAACCTTTAAAAAAATCAATATTTACTTCAAAACTGTGATAAAAAAATAAGATTTCTTCAACTGCTTTGCATTTTGCCTCATTTTCTACGAATGAAATAGCAACAAATACAAACCATGACAGATAACAAGAGTCATGGCAAAAATGTCAGTCCAGCGGCTATACTGACTTCTACTTTCCATCTACAAGTTTGAATATCTGCTATATAAATAAGGATATACCATGATATTCAATGAAGCATTTGTTTCTGGGCAAAGTATTAAATTTTTTTTACAACTAGCAAGTTAATTCATTATTTAGACTTTCAAGGAAAATTGGCATCCCCTATGAAGATCACACTCTTCCAACTTGTCATACTGTTTGAAATGACTACAGCCTTACACACAAGCTACATCTGATAGAAAACATTTGCTAGCATACTTGACGTTTTCCATGAGGGCTCCCAAAAAAAAGAGAGACCTATTTCCACCAGGATCTAATTAAAAAGATTTGTTTGTGGAGTAAGACAAAAAAAAAAATCTGAAAGCAACAGCACCAGTGCATTTGCTTTTTTACCTCTTCTGCTGCTTCTTCGTATGTTGCAAATGCTGTGTGACCCTCTTGCCAAAGGAACTCACGAGTGCGAAGGAAAGGCTGGGGATGTTTGAATTCCCAACGCTATAAACAAGACATAACAAGAAACAAAATTGTATGCCATGATTAGCACTAAAGTGTGAAATTATTTATTTCAAATAACGTTTATAAATAAAAGTAAATAAAAGCCACCTAAAAGTTCAAAAAATCTGAATAAAGCTAAAAAAGTCAACTATTTACAGATTTGTATTTAGTAACGTAGATATACCTTAGTAATGTAGATTTTATCAAGTGAGAAAACCCGATCACAAACCATGTTCGTACTTCTGCCATTAAATGTGTGCTTAGTATTGTCAAGCCACATCCACACAAAATACTTTCTATACACTGCACTTATGATAGAACAGTTCAGTCAGAAATTATGTACTGACATACCACAACATTGCACCACTGATTAAGCTTGATTGGAAGATCTCTGTGTGACTGCACCCACTTTGCATATGCAGGATACATAACTGTGAAAAGAAAGCAGTTTTGGTTCTCTGCACAATACAGCCACTTCATGCCAAAACCTTTTCTTTGATACACATAAGCTTAACATTCTCTGCTGTGAGAATTATGCTTTTATTTATAGTTCTCTTTCCAACATATTTTTTGTCTTAACACATTTTCACTGAAAAGAACTTTAATTTTATCCTGTCTCTCTAGAAAATAGCTTGTTTGATGTTGTTTTTATGTAAGATATGGATCAATGTAAAATTGATCCAAACCTTAGTATATAAAATATTTAAAAACAAACGAATGAAAAAGTTCCTGGAATGTAAATTTCCAAAAGAAGTCCATTGAAGGGAACTAATAGCATGAGTGACATTTGCTGCAGACAGCAGCAAATTTTAGGAAATATTGTACAGAGTTACAGTAAAAAATTCTAAAAAATGGGTTTCCACTTTTCAAAAGGGACTTTATTTATCAGCTTCACTATATCAGTAACTGTTTTCTTTACAGCCAAACTGAATGACAAGAAGTCTACCTGTTTCACTTGTGGGACGTACAGCAATTGGTTCAGCCAGATCTGTTTTCCCAGATCTTGTGACCCACGCAACCTAAAGGAAAAAAAAATAATTAAAATCAAATTAAAAAAATAATTAGAAATCAAATAAAACAAGTTTGAAGAAAACTTCCTTTCACAGTCAGCTGCACACTAAGTGGTTGAGTTTTCTTGTACTCAGGTTAAAATAATGTTTTGAAGTGTACCTCAGGGGCAAAATCAGCAATATGAGTCTTCTCTTTCTCTAGTGCAGCCTGGGATACAAACATGGGGAAGTAACAGTTCTCCACGCCAAGTTTCTTGATCTCTGCATCAAAGAAGTTCTTGATAGATTCCCAAATAGCATAAGCCCAAGGACGAAGAACGTAGCAGCCACTCACATCATAGTATTCTATCATCTCTGATTTTGTGATCACCTTTCAAAAGAGTTAGATACTGATGTTTCAATTTCATACAGAAAAAACACTCAATAATTCAAGCCTATAGCATGCAACTCAAGTCTCCTATTTAAAAATATTTGTGCTCAAAATTTAGCAAAGATATGTGTTGAGATTGCTTTTGTTACCTCTAAGAGAATGTTAAGCAGGAACATTAAGTTCTATAATAGATCCGAATAATGTAAACACTTAGCTAAAATTGAATTTCATGAATCCAAGCTAAGAGACAGTAGCTAATTTCCATGAACCAAAATACTGCTTTTGCAAGAACTTTCTCTAGCTCACATCAGAAGATTTTTATTCCTTTGGGCTTATCCAAAAATTGTAGTAGTAGCAAGAGATAATTAATAACATTGATATCTATTTACAATCTTTCTTAAGTAATCTAGTCATCTCTTTGCTGCCCTTGTGTGACAACAAACTCCTTCGGTATCAACAGATCATAACTTTTGCCATACATCATCTTGAGACGAAATAAAACTTCCAAGCCTGTGAAATTCCTGTCACTTCACTAAAGCTTTGTGCACTTAATGAAATTCACACACATGAATTATGACAACACACACACACTTTTCTACAGCCTACTTTAATTTATTCAGCTCTTCAGTCTAGGCACTTTTATTTGAGACTATGATAACAACATAAGAGCAAGTACTTCAATATGTATTTGAAAAAACAGCAATACAAGATAATATATAAATCAATATCTGCTTTGTCTTTGTAAGAGAATGAAATAATTCTCTCTCTAATTAAAACTGGTGTGCACTTACCTGAGAGAACCAGTCCGCAAGATTTTCTTCTTTCTTAGCTTCTAGACCCAGCCTATGGTATTAGAAAAGAACCAGATTTTTGCCATTGAGCGTTTAGCAGTGAAATTTATCTTAATCTTTCTCCTTCCCCCGCCCTTTGGTTGGGGTGACGGGACAGGGAACAGAATATTTTAGTTTTATTTCATAATGCCAACTTCTCTCCTTTTTTTTTCTTTTTTTTTCTCTCTCCTTTTTCCTCCTGACAATTCAATATGAATTGGCTGGTATGAATTGCTAGTAGTTCCTCACTGAGATAACAAGTATTTTTGAAACAGCTCAGTTTCTTTTCCAGTGTCTGAACCCTTTTAATCCTCACCCAAGGTTTTATCAAGGAACCTCATAACCAAAAAAAAAAATAAAAAAATAGCCTCACCAATAAGAATGTAAGACTAACCAGACATACACACAAGCTGTTTTACTGTGTATTTTTTAAAATTTCTTACCCAGCCTATGGCTACAGTTTCAATCAACAGATGCAATTTGAGTTATCCAATTAAATATATCAGACACTCTAAGACAGAAAACTGACTCTTTAAAAACAAAATAAAAAATAAAGATAACTAGTAAATCTCCAAGATCCTAAAGAAGGCTAAAGCCCCTCAATTTTAGCCAGCTTCAAACGACAATAGACAAAAGTAAAGCTTCAGTGTATCTGTAAGCAGAGATGTTTTTTTAAGGGTGAAAAATACATTTATCCAGAGTAATTTTTATACAAAATAACCACATCTCTAACATGTAATCTATATATCTGAAACAGGAAACAAATAGTGTTGCATAATATTTGCTGTGAAAAGACCTCTACACTTTCAGCATGGGGGCAGAAGGGATGCACCGCAATCATCAATGGAGAGTTCCACATGCAATAGGAGTGCCAAGCTCTGGGTTGGGCTTACATACTTCTCATGGTACTCACAGTACGTATTTTGGAAACCTTGGTGACATAAAAGCATAAGGCTTCCCCCCCCGGTTTGTAATGAGCAAAATGTAGCAGCACATTTGCAGAAGCAAATAATGAAACAAGTTCCCAATGACAGCTGAGCCGCAATAGAAGACTGTGTGCATTGCCTTATGCTTTCTCCAAGCTAAGCAGGAACTCTCCTCACTAGGATGATGAGGTGCAACAGGCACTAAAACTTCAGTCACTTGCTTTTGCTTCATACCAAATATAAAAATTAATAATTATTTCATAATTGTTCATGCTTTCAAGTGAAACAAGAAACGTATCTAAAATCTGAATAGAGGTAAGCAGTTCTGGTTCTTAGTAAATAGATTAAAGATCATATCTTTTTACCTGGTTTGTTTCTTAGGGCCTTGACCTTCTCCTGATCCACTTGAGGAGAGATCGCTACCACTCTGTCCTTGCAAAGGCTCTTTTTTGGGTCCATCGTTTTGCTTCTGTTGCTTACTCTGCTTTTCTGACTTGTTCTCTTTCTCTTTCTTCTTCTTGTCTTTGTCATCAGCACCACTAGCAGAAACTGGTTTATAGTCAACTCCTGCAAGAGACTTATACTGGGCCTTCAACTGAAGAAGTTCCTTAACAGCTGCATCTATCTTTTCCTTGAAGGACAAAAAAAGAAATTCATACAGAAACCAGGAGTACAGGAGTAAACACTATCAAAAAAGCAAAACAGAGCTATGTTGGGAATTACGGACATCCACATCACATTGTGTTGGGGGAAAATCTCTGCAAAAGTTGATACTTAAATGTTTAAACATTTTAAGGACCGCATCTGACAGGAACAATTTAAAAAGCACATTTCAGATCTCTGAATTCAAATGCTGCCTATTCTGAATGCACATTTCTTATCTAAACACACATATAAAAATTTAGTATTACAGTATTTTATTTTATACCTTTTCTGCTTTTTCTGCTTTCAATTTCCTAACTTCATCTCCTTGAAGAGCTACTTTGTTAAACAGTGCTTTAGCTTCAGGTGTGTCAGGACCACTCTGTGCTGTATTTGATGCTTGGGGCAAAGCACCTTGAGCTGCTGGTGGATGTCCGGGCTTGTAGTCCTGTCCAGTCTTTTCCTTATAGTCAGCTTTTAGAGAAAGAAGGAGTTTTACTGCTTCATCTATTTCATCCTATAGGGAGGATAAATAGCAAGATGTACTAGTGAAAATTAAAGACTGAACTGACAAGAAGCATTGATTTTTAAGCTAAGAAAATAAAATTTCCATCTAGCAATCAACAGAGGGCTTCATAGTTAAGGAAAGACTCAAGTAATAGCACCATGTTGCCCCTAAGCAGCAGAAGTGTGTTTAAGCATTATCACATTGTATGAGAATGTTCCCCCTACCCAACAAGCCAGCTACAACCAGTAATTGCAGCAGAATCTACACTGAAAAACACAATAAACTGTTTTAGAAAAGGACTTAAAAAAATCCACAAGACAAAACAATTCTACGGCATAGAAATATAGAGAAGGAAAGAGCAGCAGCTCCTGAAAACGCATAGGTTTGTCTCCTGCTCCTTTCCAGTTCTCACTGAATGTGCTAAGTTTTGATAAGTCTTGCTGCTGTTGTAGCATGCTAGATACTTTTATCTTCATCTGTTACAAACACAGCAAGAAGTAAAATATATTTAAAATTTCTGCAGGATTGACATCTGGCATGCTTGTCTAGATGTCAGAGGTAAGTCTGACTTTTTACATCAGTAGAATTTAGAAGTTATGTCTTGAAGTTGAGAAAGTATTCAGTATCAGAGTGAACTTGTGTTACATTACCAGATCATGCAAGTTTGATAGCTAAGCTCTGACTAGGATATAAGGGAGTTTATTACACTGTTTGATCATTACTTGGTGAAATATTTCCCCCCAGCGGTAAAATGTGGTAAGAATTGTAACTGATTACTCTCTGTTTACTGTTATACCTTGGAAGCTTTCTCTGCTTTGAGTCTGCGTACCACTTCCCCTTGTTCAGCTACATTATCATAAAGTGCTTTGCCATCCACTAAGCTACAGGGTCCCAAGTTACTGCAGCATACAGAAGATGGAAGTGTAGCAGAAGACACACAAGGAGAAGCTGTAGGTGGATTTCCAGGCTTGTACTCTTGACCTGTCTTTTGTTTATATTCTGCTTTTAAATTTAAAAGAACTTTCACAGCCTCATCTACTTGTTCCTGAAGCAAGAAAGGAAAAAAAGCAGTTGCAGATAAAGACAGAAACAACAAAGATACAACACAACAGCTAAGGTAACATAACCTTTACTAGAGTGAGCACTAACGTAGCTGTTGTAAGACAACTTCCAGAGGTAACATGTTAGAAGCAGCTGTCATTACTGAGTTCTGCAGTAAAACTTTTTAACCAGAATACCTATGAGCTGCGTCATATAGGATTTAAACAGACAGTATATACGTCAGGGCTGATTTCAGTGCCATGAAAGCTCCTCATTTAAGCAGCTTAGTTTCATGCAGTTATAGCAGTGCATAGCTCTGTGCACAGGAGAATGGGAGCAAATTCTCAGACTCTGAACGAAGAATGGGTTCCCTTGACACTATCAAATTACCACCAAATTCATAATTGCCATTCTAGCCTTCAACTTACAGACCTTTTTACAAGTTACTGCCTATATTCTCCTTCACTTAGCTTGTACCACTAAAAAACAAAAACCAAAAAACATGTTTATTTTTTTTCAGGCTCTCCATGCACTACCACAGAACTTGTGACATCAGCCATATCAGCTTAAGAGAATTCAAGAAAGCATTTTATGGAATTTTAAAATATTTGCTTAGATTTTGTTCCCCAAGTTTCACAAAACCTGTCATTAGGTTTTAATCTAAACCGAAAATATTTTTCCACTCAGAAGTATTCACTGCTACTACACCTTTGAAGCTTTCTCTGATTTAAGTTTGCGGACCACTTCGCCTTGTTCAGCTACTTTGCTGTACAGAGATTTGCTGTCTACTGGACATGGGGGTGGAAGAGTCAAAACAGGAGAAGACTGAGCAGGGACAAAGACCACAGGTGGGCTTCCAGGTTTGTACTCCTGGCCTGTCTGCTGTTTATATTCTGCCTTAAGGGATAAAAGGATTTCCACAGCAGCACCTATCTGATCCTGAAAGAAAAGGGTAGAAAGAGGGAGAAACAAAGATGTAGAGACATGAAACTCTGAAGTGCACATTACACTCTTTTATGAAAAGACCTGCAGATTATGTACACCTATTCCATTTTCCTAAGTATTTAGTCGAGTTGTTTCATCTATTATTCTCCTAATACAACAAAGTATCTGCAGTTAAGGAATATACAATTGTATCTATCCTGTATAAAATTGTAACAATAAAGTTTAGATCTTCCCATTGATTTAGATTTTATGGTGCCACCAAGACACTATTACGAACAGTACTTAACCACCAGGCACAAAGCGTATTACTTCCCGTCTTTTTTTTTTTTCTCTGCATTAGAAAGAATGAATACAGCTACTAGTAGCTATGTTTCTTATGCTCAGATCCAGCCAGAAAGAAGATATCTTGAAGATATTGGTTGTATTTGGATCTTTACTTTTCTCTTCTTTTTTAAGAAAATCTCTAAGTAGCACCAGATCAATCCTATGAAGTCACATAATTTGACTATATTTAATAAAAATGAATAAATAAAAACTGCAGGACACTTTTACCCCAAGGACCAGATTCAGATAATTAACCAACTCATGCACTGGGATAAATACTTCAGAACTAATAAATGTTTGTTAATATCAATAAAAATGCAAGTAAATTCCTAGCATTTTGTCATATTTATAGCTAAAAGAGTAATATTTGAAAACACAAGTCTTAATAGATCAGTCAAAATTATGATCATTGTAAAAACATTGAATCAACCCATTCACCTCCACAGGCAGAGGACGATGGGCTATGCAAACCCCCCAAAAAACAAACAAAATAATAGTTTAATCAGCCACCTTAGGTGCTTTTGCAGCTTTCAGTTTTCGGACAACTTCTCCTTGGTCTGCTACTTTATCATACAGAGCTCTGCTGTCCAGGGTACCAGAGGTCTCAAGCTTTGAAGACACACACTGTTCATTTACAGACGTTGGAGGACTTCCAGGCTTGTACTCCTGGCCTGTCTTCTCTTTGTATTCTGCTTTCAAGGCCAGCAACTGTTTCACAGCTTTGTCAATATCTTCCTTTGCTGCCTTCTTAGCTTTCAAGTCACGAACTATATCACCCTGTGCAGACACCCTGTTGTAAATAACCAGATGGTCTTCAGATGCAGTACAGGTTGGAGTAGAGGTACCACCAACAAGTGGAGCAGACTTTCCTTTTACAGCTGAACTAGCCTTTAAAAAGAGGAAAAAAAAAAAAAAAAGCTAAATATTCAGCATGATGACCTTGTACAGTAATACATTTTACAGCACTTCTTAAGAACACAAATTCACCTCTTTCTTTGCAGTTTCAGCCTTGGTCTTCTCTTTTGACCCAGATGTTGGCATTTCCTTAGTATGTCCATCAGGAATGTAAATCAAAATGCATGGGGCTTCTTTACAACTATAAGGACTATAAGAAGATTTATTTAAAAAAAACACCAAGAAATACAAGATAACACACAAAACATTTATTGCAACAAATGTTCTGCTCTTCAAGTTGCTCTTTCACAACTCCATATTTACCTTTGTATACAGGTGTAGTTATTCAAATGTACATAATTGGGGATCTGTATTGATCCCTGTTATGAACAGCAAGTTCTCTTTATGTAATAATGCTATGCTGAACCGTTGTGTAATTTTAGATGTTTGATAATTTTGTAAAGAACTGTTACAAAGAATATTTCTGCACACTAATTGGGCAAATGACTGTTTTAATCTGTAACACTGTTCCTTAAATTATATACTTAGAATCAGAACAAGGAAACCTGATCTCTACTAAGTCCAAGGTAGTTGAGGTACACCAAAAAGTGCCACACACTTGCCTCAGAGAGTTGAAGACAGGAACATAGACAAAAGCCATGATAGTCCACAAAAATAACCTACAGAAAAGTGGTGGTAAAGAGGACGGTATTTGCAGCATTGGTGAAATATTGGCAACCTAACTCTTGCCATGATGTGTGAACATCTTGAAACACAGCAAATTAAAGCAAATTCTGTGAAGTTTGCTTGGGCTGTTCTTAAGTAGCTTACCTCACTGGCTCATAGGGTTGATCACAAATAAAGAATCCTCTTCTCTGAAGTTGTATTATGTCCCCTTTTTTTAAATCCCTAAGGCAAGGATCACCTAACATCAGTTCTTCTTGCTGTAAGAGTAAATAAAAATAGTAAATAAAAATCAGTCCAAACCTAACAGGGCATAAGAAACAGTAAGAAAAATGGCAGAGCTGTTGAAGGATAGTGGTAATTTTTTCTAAGTGTTGATATGTCAGTTAATTCTAGAGGCAGCAGAACAAGTACTAACAAGCAGATGCCGTACTATAAGAATGTAACATGACAAAAAAAAATTAAGTATTGGTCCCAGATGTGTAAGAACCAGGTAATGCATGAGTATAAAAAATTACAATTCAACTCACGTTATTACATTTCAATTCCTGTTATTATGAGAAGCTGAATGGAAAGCACAGGAACAAGATACACATCCTTTGCTTATTTGAAAAATTAAGTTTGTCAAAGTTTTAAGGTCAAAAAACAGTAACAAGAAATAGCAATGGCAAAAAATAAAATAATAAATCGTTGTAAAATATAAAGGGGAAAAATACTTTACCTTGCTATTTTGGTTGATATATTGCTTGAAATCCTCATCTTTACCTAGAACTGGCTTAGTGATTAGATGTTCATAATTAACACAGACAGTTGGGATGAGTGGTGCACGTGGAGTATCTGCTAACCAGGTGATCTTTGTGGTTTTTTTATAGTCCTTATTCTCTAAGTTCAACTTGGTATCGATGGACAGAATTTTTCCACTTGAATTTCTACAGGAAAACAGAAAGGATGAGAGCAAAACCTAAATGATTTGTTCTCATTTGATACTACAGTACATCAACAGATCCACTAAAAAAGAAATTGTTCAGACTTCAATTTTCAAAAAAATAGTGTGGAAGCTGTAGGAAATGGAAAAGCATAGTCACTGCTGTTGAAGTTCTCCTTTACTTTTGATTTTTTAAATATCAAAAGACACTTCAGAACATGGGAAAAATCTCTACCTATTCGTTTTACATTCTCTGTACTGACTCACTCCATTCTGCCAGTGTTTCAACACACCTATTTCCAAAATATTATGATGACATTAATGGTCTCCTTCCCTCACCCCAGTTCTGCAACTTACATTTTGATTGGTTTAGTTTTTTAGTATGCAAAAGCATGTATTTCTTACAGAATAAAAATTGTTAAAATTCCAAGTTGTGTGGTGGTGTTTTTTTTTTGTTTTGTTTTGTCTGACAAAGCTGTTTCACAGTGGAACACCACCAACACATAGACAACACTGAATAAGGGAGACATGCAGTAGGACCGACTGGTGATTTCAGACCTGGATCTATAGTAAAACATGCTCTATGCCAAACATCCAGCTTTGTGATATATTTCAAAGTAGATATCTCTATATATACCTGGACAATCACTGAAACTGTTAAAAGATACCTACTACAAACATCAACAAAAAGTTGAAAAACAGAAGTTAATTTCATCTCCCGGTATTTTTACCTGTTTAATTTAGTGATGATAATATTGCCCCAATTTATGAATGTAACCACCTCTCCCTCTGTCAGGGTCTCTGCATCTGCACCCTCGATCAGCACTCTGGAGCCATACCACACAGGTTTCAACCCAACATCGGCATTCTGTGAAAAATGATGTTTATTTCAAAGGAGAGGCTATTACACAAACTGGCTAAATTTAATGCAGTGCTAAAGCACTGCTTTCTTTATGATAGAATATAGATGAAGATAAAGGACTTAAAATAACAGTAACAGAAAGCAATAGTATTCGTTTGTAACTATCTCTCAAGTTTCTAGTTCACAAGCGCTGCATACGTTCCTGACATTACATTCAAAAATTATATCCCCAACAATAAATCCAAAACAACTGACAGCATACCCTATTTCCTTTAAGTCCACACATTTTCAAGATCTTACATGTAAAGACTAACTAACTCTTAATCAAATTTTCATCTTGTTATGCAAATTCACTTCAAAACAAGTTTCTTAACTCTCAGCTTCCCTTTTTTACAATTAATTTGGAATTAAATATGCAGCTTCTCTCAGCTGGATAGATTTTTAAATATAGTATTACTTATTATTGCTTAGAACAATAAAAATACTCAGCTTTATAGCATCTAAATGATGGAGTTGTTTTTTGTTGTTGTGTTTTGATTTAATTTTATTTTTCTTTAAATGCAGACAGATGGGAGCTCAGAATTGTTCAACTGATCAGGAGATTGAAATTTGTTTCTTCTGGTCAGTACTTACTTCATTACATACTGGAGGTGTCATTTTTAATAGCAATTTTTTAGCATGCAGGCGTATCTGACCAAACTTCTTTTTGACTCTAAGAGTCACAATTCTTACTTGCATCTACTCAAAACATGTTTTCCTGTGAATCCACCACAGGGAAAAGGCCAAACTAGAGGCTGACCTTTAAGTTACAAGAAATTGCCACAGATGTATTCAGAGCAACAAAGTGAAGAAGAAAAAAAAAGATAAAAACTTGAAAAACATTCAGTTGCTTCTCAGTTAAGTTTGGTATCTAAGGGATGCTTTCAGAGAACCTGAAGTATAACTTGAGATGTCATGCTCAAAGTAAAGCATCTTTCCTAACTGTAGCGGAAAGAAAAAAATTGTACCAGCAACACAGGCCCCTTCTTAACAGATATTACTCTGTGAAGTGATTACTAAGAGTTTCAGAACAGTAAGAACTGAACTCTTGCTGATAACTATTTGCTACCTGAATTTAAAAGCCACATCCAAAAAATCCAGGTAATGGTAGAATTAACGGTTTCATATTTCACTTTTCTACGTAAGTCTAATTTTATACAATATTTTTTAAAAAATCTTCCCCTTCTTTCTCCTCATATTGCATTCCTCGCTCTTATGGATAAGCAGTACCTACTGTATTGTAACCATAAAGCTTGCATGAAACTTTATATTCAAACATCTCTCTCAAAGTTTGTATTAAACAATAATAAAAATAGTCTTAGCCTCACTCCATGTTTGTAGTTATCTCGCTTCTTCTGCAAACTCCTTTTTGTCATTACTGTATCTATATGCTTTGGTAAATATATAAACTGCAGTTTCCTACATCATTCTCTTAAATGAACAAACATGTTCAGTAATTGCCGACTTCCTGACAATTTTATGAAAAAAGCACACCTTGGTTTTATCTCCCGCAGTCCAAATAATTTAAATGAGGGACTCTCCTTGCTGACTGCTCTACGCCAATGTACTTCCAACCTTACTGATCTGCAATACAAGAATATCAAGAGCAAAGCGAGAACCTTTGGATGTTTAGCCACTTCTTTCATCTCCTCTTGAGCTTCAGGAACATTTACTGGGACCACTGCGTCTTTCAGTAAAGCAGTGTACCGAGGAGCTACTGGGTCTATAACCTACAGAAAACAAATGAGGGGCATAATGAATATGACACTGACAGAGAAATAAGATGTTGTATAAAACAACTATAAAAAAGGAATATTGATTGGTATTCTTTATGTTACTGCATTTTTTAATGTATACCCTAATGTTACTTTGATCCAAATTTATAAAAGATAAAAAGTGAGAGAACAGTGATAATAAAAAGAGTTTCCCTTCTTTACTGAAATACTTTGAGTAAAAACTGTGCATTGGATACTGCCATCAGAAGTAACCAAATTTATGAGCTGATACCTCACTGGGAAGATAGTAAGAAGTACTTTGATAGTTTTACTGTTCAAAAATGGTATTAAATTTGGATCACTTTCTGTCTAGGTAGCTGAATTTAAAGCAATCATTTATTGGTGCAGTTCTCTTTTGTCCAGCAGCACAAGACCTGATCCCATACTAATTTTCCGGTGAGTACTCCAGGAATCAGGGACAGACCTGGCTATAAAGGAAGCACCAATTAAGTCTCAAATTTTAACACAGCAGCATTAGATACTATAATAAGGCAACATCATAATATTGGCTTCATCAGGATTTCTACAACTTGAGTCTGGCAAGGAAAGGATACCATCAAAACTTCTCCCTATATTTTTATTGTCTATTCTCAAACTCAGCAAAAGCAGTTTTCCAAGGTGTTTTTCATACCTGAAATACTGGTTTGACTAACTGTTCTGAGGAACTTAAAAATATAATTCGAGTGAAATAGTTCTCTAGGACTAAAAAATAGATCTACCAGTTTAACTGGAAGCTAACACAAAGGAAAACATCTGCTTTTATTAATATAGAGTGACTTCCCTCCCTCCAGTTTATGCCTGCATAAGTGAAAAACTATGCAGAAAATGTAGGAAAAAATATTTAGCATCTAATTACTTGACATAAGTAAGGTGATAGATATATTTTAAGTCACACATTCATAAGTTATTATTGAAGCCAGACTCCTAGATGTTAAAGACATTTTAAAAAAGGACTTTTGTACAAAGCATTTGGACAAGACTTTTGGACAAAGCATTTGTATTATGTGATTTAATATCATAATACCATAATTTTGATAACTAAACGCCTGAATTTTACAATGTTTTTACTAGGCTCTTTATTTTACTCATAACCCACATTCCTGCCTCAAACTGCAAATGTTAAAAATATTGTAAATATACTACTGATTAACATGTAGAATAAGAGTTCTCACTAATCAAGTCTTTGAGTTTAGAACTACCTGCATGCAAACTATTGCTTTTGTTCATACTGCAGTTTGCAAGCTATCTGCACAGACAGATGTGAACAAAATTAACTAATAAATGTGGTGCTGTCTAAGGAGTTGGAGATCTAAGAAAGTCAGCTTAAAAGGCAATTCAAAAAAACGAGCCCTGACAGTCCATTGTGGATTTCCCCCCATGTGTATGCAGCAACAGAAAGAACCAATTCATAAACCTCTGTGTACGTAGCAGACCAAATGCAAAATACATGAATGAATACAAGACACATGCCAGACAAGCAAAAGCTACTTAAATGAACAGATCTGGGTACTATCTAAGCAAAAACAAGCAGGAATCCCAATGCAAAATAACAGGTGTTTCCACAATCACACAAAATATGCAATCAGCATTCTAATAATTCGCCTTATTATAGTGTCCAAGCATCCGCTGCCAAAAAGCAACTAACCATGTCAAGATGCAGTATTCCTTGTTTGACATTCAGTTAGAAACATCAGCAGTGCTGGCTTTATCTACACAGGCAGTATACCCAGCATCTTAGATTTTGCCACTGAAAGGAAAAGTGGCTGACATGGATCAAATTGAGTAATACATACATTTATGTTAACGGATAAGCCAAACCAGAAACGGGCAGCATTTTAAAGCTAGGAATAATGCATTTTCAGTGGGTTTGTAGAGCTCCTGTTATATACGCAAATGTGACTGTGCTATGAAGCTGCAAAAATGATAGCTTATGCTACGTATGCTTACAGCACTGTAAGCTATATGCTAAGGTAAAAAGCATTGAGTAATACCTTCTTACAGATAGCTCGCAGCTTGAAAGCAGAAAAATGAAATGCAGTTTTCATATCAGCTTTACATATATCATTATATTTTCCCATACTACTAATTAAGGCAAGTAAGTATTGGTTTAGGAGAATCGACAGGATTAGTGCTAATTCAGGTTAGAAAGGGGAGGCGGGGGGGACATTCCATTTTCCTGAAAGTGTGCCAAATGATGCAACATATTGCAACTACTACTTGTGTTGATAAGCACTCCAATGAATGCTAAATTTTCTACATATTCCAGACAGAGGATATCACAAGTAATTTCAAATTCAAGTAAACACATACCTTTTTGTTAAAGGACCAAATTTTATCCCACTCCATATTTACAACAGATCGAGAAGAGCCCTGGAAAACAAAAACTACCCATGAATATACAGTCTAGCTATTAGATCCATTTAAAACAAAGTACTTTAAAGACTGAGAACCCTCTGCTATTTGCATTCATCAAAACAGTTTAGATAGGCACCTCGAGCTTGCAAAACAAGTAATTTTTTAAACACGAAACCTGTTACAGCATTTTGCAAGGACCTGCTTGTATGTTTTAAAGCAGTACACATGAAAGCAGCAAGCCTTCAGAAGAAGAAATCTAACAGTCACACAAGTATTTTAACTAAAACTTCGTGAAAACTTATCCTCACCAAGTGAAACTCAAATGATCAGAAAAGAAGGAAATACCCACCTGAGCAGCAATAAACTGTTTTAGACCTTCAACTGTCATGCCTCTTCTCAGGACACCACGCACAGTGGGAAATCTTGGGTCATCCCTAGCAGAAAAAGTTTTATCAATATCACATGTTAAATTCTCCCTATTAGTTAGATTACTCAAAAACTTTAGTAATGCTGCTGCATGTGAAAGGCACAGCTTCAATGCACTGTGCTTGCGTGAATGAAGAGTTAGATGAGAAGACCTAACTGAGAAGACTAAGCTCTTATCCATAGAAAATGTCTGGTGGAGATTCTCTTCTACTTTACCCCAGGGACGTAAACCGTCTCTTAATGAAGTAGCTCTTTTCATATGTCTGTTCAATCTTAAGTCTCTCAAAAACTGACAAGGTACATGTTATGTCCCTATCACATTACATACTTTTCAACAGCACCTTAACAATGAAACCTGAAACAATAGGTCTTGATACCTACTTGCTCACGAGAAACCAGAAAGAAGAGTGACAATGGCAACGTTATCTCTCAGTGATAGAATTTTATGATTTTCTTGTTATGCATGAAATGAAAAGGCCTAATCTGAAACAATCTGAAATGCAAAATGCGTGTGGTGGGAATACGGATTAAACCTTGCTGAGGCCCTAATACAGAGGCTTACCGAGGGAGAGGTGATCATACAATAGCTACATTAGCAGAAATAAAAAAAATGACTCTAGTAGAGTGGTTGCATGCATAAGCTTGGAATCTAGGCTTCCAGCAGTCAGAAAAGAAAAACAATCCAAAAAAGGCTTATATGATACCTCTAGCCAGGACACCCAGAGGCAGACTGGGTACTTACTTAAAATGATGCCCCAAAGGCTGAGAAGTGCTTAAAACCAGCCCATGAAAAACACTACAATAGGTTGTCTGACTTGGAATTACCCACGAATTTCTTCAGAATCCTTTACTATAAGGAAAGGACTTCAGATGGTGTGTTCCCACAGCTAGGTCACTGTGGGAAAGAACCAAGGAGGTGACTCTCTACACTTTGACCTAACTGCAGAAGTGTAAACCCACTGCTCATCCTTTCTAGGAAAATACATAAGATACCAGACCACCAAGAATCCTCTGTCTTCTGCAGAAATCCAGTTAACAATTAAAAAATAATGTAAGATAAAGAAGTCTGGAACAGAAGGGAGAAAAATTTCTGGCATAGCTCAGGAATGTATCTGATGACTCAGTGCGGAAAATGTGTAAGTAGCAAGAGCTAGAGTCCCAAAATAAGCTACCTTATATTTATTTTAGGATATGAACATGCATATATACACATTTACTGTAGCATAGTAAACAGTCACATTGTGCATTCAGAAGCCATTGTAATTAATCTGTTCTCAAATTCTGTTTAAAAATTATTCATGCTGCTTTGATACTTAAGCACTGTCCGAAACAGAAAATGCATACATCAGTCACATGTATCTTCAACAACAATGCTGAACTACAAATGAGTAACATACCATCCATCCACGAGCCCTTCATTGACAAACCATGTAAGCTTTCTCTTGGATAACACAGTGTTGTTGAGGTTTAGCCTGCTGTACTCCCATATATATGGCTTCCTTATGCCCAATGCCTCAATGATCCAGTAGAATTGTTCATCTCTGTCATGGTATTCAGTTGTTCTAAGTGCATGTGTGACACCTTCAATAGAGTCAACAATGGGGCAGGCAAAGTCGTACGTGGGATAAACCCTTGAAAATAAAGACCTTCAATTGGCAAGGCAGAAGAACAAAACACTTTCCTCATATTTAAATGATTAAAATAAGTATCGTTTACATTTAGATATTAGAAATATTTAGTGTATGATCCTAAATGTCTTCAGATCAAGCCTTCTTTAATAGAACATGTACAAAATAGATAACCCACAAAAAAAGAGCAATACATTTTTAAAACAAAGAAAGCCATCGGGAAATTAATTGATCATTGCATTAATATTCAAGACTAAAAAAATCCTACACTACTACTGTTTTCAAACAAAGAAGTTTCAGAAAGTCAAGAGACTCATTACATATTCTGACTGAAAAATACCAGCAGGTTCCAATTATTAAAAGAAGTTTACTACAGAATGGTAAATACCCTGAAAAAAGCAAAAATCACATGCCACACAAGAAGAAATTTAACATACTTGTAGGTACTACCAGTACGTGGGTGAGGCTGGTTTTTACAACGATAAAGAGTTGGATCTCTCATACATCCATTGTTACTATTCATATCTATTTTTGCTCGTAGACAACAAGTTTGTCCATATTCTGTTCCCTTTTTCATTTCTTCCCACATTTGTAGATTCTTATTAACACCTAAAACCAATAAATAATTTTCTTAGTTATTATGAAGTTGATTGAGAAACACTTTATTACTGCAGTAACAAAAGGCAAAGCCACCACCTTTGACACCACCCTTAGACACATTTTACGTTTTGAATTTTTTTAAAGTGGTAATAAATGGTGATGAATTCACACATACTCAGATTTACTGCACCTGTCTAAAGGTATAGTTACTCCAGCCCTGCAACACTAAACATTTTTGGGGGTACTGTTGGATGGAAAGCTCAGCGTGGTCCAGCAATGTGTACTTACAGCCCAGAAAGCCAAGCATATCCTGGCCTTCATCAAAAGAAGTATGACCAGTAGGTCGCAGGAGGTGATTCTCCCCCTCTACTCTACTCTTGTGTGACCAGACCCAGAGTACTGTATTCAGCTTCAGGGCACCCAGCACAAGAAGGACATGGACCTGCTAGAGCAGGTCCAGAGGAGGGCCACAAAAACGATCAAGGGGCTGGAGCACCAGTCCTATGAAGGCTATGAAGGCAGGCTGAGAGAGCTGGCGTTGTTCAGCTTAGAGGAGAAAAGGCTCCAGGGAGACCTTGTAAGTGGCTTTTCAATAACTAAAGGGGGCCCACAAGAAAGATGGGGAGAGACGCTTTATCAGGGGGTATAGTGACAAGACAAGGGGCAATGGTTTTAAACTATAAAAAGGTAGGTTTTGATTGGATAAAAGAAGGAAATTCTTTAGTTTATGAGTGATGAGACACTGGAACAGGTCGGATGAGGATTTGGGCAACCTGATCTAGCAGGTGGCATCCCTGACCATGGCAGAGGGTTGGAACTACATGATCTTTAAGGTCCCTTCCAACTCAAGCCTTTCTATGATTTCCAAGTTTCTACAAGAACCTTACAGTTATGCAATTAGTTACTTCATTCAACTTTTAACAAAAATCAAGTTGATGCCAAATTAAAGATACAAAAGCAAAATGGAAGTTTAAAACTTCTTACAGTTATTTCTGTGTTTAGATTCCATTCTTTGTTCACGCTCTGCTTTCATTTGTTCTGCAGGAGTATCATCTACATATGCCTTCCCTTCTTGAATAAGCTGCTCAGCATATTTCATTATTGTTTCAAAGTGATCTGAGGTATATGTAAATTGATCTGGTTTGATATGCAGCATTGCAACATCTTCAAGAATAACCTGCAAAGTGTGAAATTGTATACTATAACATTCTAGAAAGTTAATTTTCTTAAACCTCTATCTTCTTCATGACAGATGACATGTTTAAACACTCCATAGTGCAGGAAGGCTAATGCATAAAAATAATATGACATGTACGAAAGGAACAAGAGGCAGGCACTTACTGATTCACAGCCTATGATTATATGAGATCAGACAGATAACTTCAAGAAAGAGGTAGGACAAGAAAAGGAGATGAAAATTCAATCTGTAAGAAGTAATTTGTTTAAGTGATATTTCTAACAAAGACACAAGTATTACAAGAGTTGCATATCTACATACTGTAAAATACATACTGGAGAAAGGGAAGAAATAAGCTACCAATAAAAGGTATAATAATAAATAAAAGGTTTTTAAGGTAAAGATGTAAATTTCTTGCAAGTGTGAGACTTAAATGTATTACCTTTGCCTTAAAAATCTAGTGCAAAAAAAAAGTGTGCAACAACAGATCTGTACGCCATTTACCTTTGAATTTGCTTAATACAGTGAATGGACTTCCCTGTTCTCTTATCATACCTTTTCGAAGTCTTCCTTCTCTTTTTCTGGATTCGTGTCATCAAACCTCATAATAAGTTTTCCTTTGAAGTTAACTTGGTAGTGCTGATTTAGCAGGGCAGCTTTGGCGTGACCGATATGCAGGTATCTAAAAATAAAGAAAAATAAATAAACACACCAACACTATTTTGGTTAGACTTTTTGTTTTTGTAAGGGAAGAATGAATGGAAAGCAATACATAAGTTAAACAAAAATAATATTTTTTAAAAAAGACAGTACATTTATGAAAATAGATTATGCTTTTTCTACCATAAATTTACTAGTTAACTGTTTAAAATATCTAAATCAGTAAATTTTAGGGTCACCATGGATATAAAAATAGGACTTGAATTATCTCATTTGACAGACTAACTTGAACCGACTTTACTGATGATACTTAGTAGCCACAAGATAATCTGAACCTATTGCATTCAGAAGACTGGAATTTTCTAAAATACAATGAAACCACCATTCTTATGTGCAAGCTACTGTTAATTTAAATCAAATACAAATAAAAGTAAAAAAAAAAAATAAAACTAACTCCCAAAAATTTAAAATACACAAGCCCCTAAAGAACAGCTTTAGCTAAAACACCAGAATTAAACCATTAAATGCTACTAAAGTAATGTGAGAACCATCTATGTTAAACAGATATATAACTCATGATAGAGTGATAGTTTATACTGGACTAAAAGAGTAAGATCCATAAGCACAGATGTCATGTGATACTAAACAGAGAGTTTACTGAAGAAGTGTAATAGGAATTTCACAGCTTATCAGTCACATCTAAAAAGAAGCAGAAAATGAAAAGCTTGACAAAAATTTTGTTTATGAAATCGGCTGTGTATTTCTTACTTCTCTTTCCTATTTATCTATTGGTAAGAGTAAAGTTCTATGTACATGACACATTTGGTAAATAATATCTCTGCTGAATAAAATATTTCTACACTCATAAGTCATTTCTGACTACCCCTGCATTAACTACATCGGCAATTAAGATGATTAAGAATAGATGAGATAGAGGCTGGCTGTGAGGCTCATCACATCTCCACAGTTTGGTCTTTATGGGTTTGTTTGTATCTTGAACTACATATAATCTGGATGCCCAGGCCAAAGGCCTCCATTACACATCTAGTCTAAAGCTTCCTAAAGGGATACCATCCTATACACCCTGCCCTTCTCCCAGTATTTATGCCTCTTACCCGCTTGCTTCAGGAGGAAACCTTACAATGACCTTTCCCATCTCTGCACCAGGAAGTTCAACAAACTTCCCAACATCAGCTTTCTTTTCTGTTGCCTTAAAAAATAATGGAAACATAGTTACAGATCACATTAGATGAACAAAGAGATATAAAACCTCATATACGTGCCTGTGCTCCAACATCTCCTTTCAAAACAGACAACAAAAAACTGTCATACTGGTCCGCAAGTTAATCTCTTCAAAACTTTCACATTACTCTTAGTATATCAAAGCCAGATTAATTCTGGAGTTCCAAGTTATTCTGTCTTCAGATTTGATCCAGGACTGAAAAGTCCTCCAAGTTGTTTAATTTACCACATAGAAGAAAACCAGTTGCTAGCTAGGTTTATCTCAGTGTTTTTAACCTGATTGTGATTTACAAATTCTATCAATTACAGACTTTCCAGGTCTATCAGGATCCTTGAAATCATTGTTAAAGGAAACAATATAGCTAGAGAGCAGTGCTTACTCAGAGGTGACTTTTTTACATTATTCCATTTAAGCTTTGAACTACACCACTCAAGCCCATCTAAATAAAAAAAAAAAACTGACAATTTTGTAACAGTTTACCAAATAATAATTTACAATGTAACTAATTCCATTTAATTCTCTAAGTTAAAAAGAAAAAAAGTTCCTCATAGTATATTCATGCAAATAAAGCTACTCTCCTGAGAAGATCTGAGTAAAGCTTACCATTTTGATCTTTGGTGTACCAGAAACCCACTTGGCTCCTACAGACTGAAAAGTTTGTTGTACCTCAAGAAAGCCATACCATCGCTTTACATGGATGGGAGCTTCATTTTGCTGTAATTGTTCTTGCCAGATGTTATTATCTGTTAGGAAACAGAATTTTCAAGCTATTAAATTATCAAAATGGAATGATTACCAACAGTAGTTCTTAAGACCAGTAAAAGATTATGATTTTTTAAAATCTACTTATTCCTTCTTCTGAGAAGACATTTAGCCATGAGGACATAAGTCATTTTAAACCATATTAAACAGGCAAACTCCCTCCAAACCTAAAAAAAACTGCATTCATTTTGGCTTCAGCAGAACAGAAGGTGCAGCAGACTGCACAACATGCACTTTTCTTTGTATTGCTCACTCCAAAATTAGTAACTTTTTTTTTTTCAAAACAGAAATGCAGGGTACCCCTCTAATGTGTCTGCATTTGATGTTTTCTAAGCTCTTTCAAAAGTGAAGCATGTATCAATACTGACGTTTATTACTGAAGACTCAATTTCCACACTAACATTCAAGGAGCAACTTCACTAAAAGGACTCACTAAAAGAAATGCACCCATTTCAGTTCTCTCTCAACAACTATAACTTTGAAAAACTACTGAATGATGCTAGCCTTTACCCTTGCACATGCGTTTTACTTTCAGGAGGAATTTTGTCATATTGAGTGATGGATTGACACCTATCAATTTTAGACATACTTCTGAAAGAATATAAAAAAACAAATCCATAAAAACAGTTCATCAAATCTTATTTTATCTTCTGAAGAGTATTTCAAAGTGTAACAGACTCCTTTTAGTAACTCAAATTAAACATCAAAGAAATGCATTCTGCTAAGGCAACATAACTGCAAAGTCTGTGCATACAATTTTACTTTGTAGTCCAAAATTCAAATATTAAACCTAAAATTTTGGGCCAAGGGAAAGTGTCCTATATAAGAAGCTGGCAATAATGGCATTATTATAGTTAACACAAAATAAGTTTTTGTGTTAAAAATAGTATTTCCATTCATAAATACATCATATAAATTTTCACATATACAAATTCAAAAAACTTCCAGAGCTTCCTTATCCATACTATTCCCATCTCTACTGATGCATAGGCCAAAGCAGTATGCACAATAGTATAGAGTCTAGCATAAAGCTACGAGTTGCTACTAGCCGCCACAAAATAAATAGATCAACAAACAAACAAACATACATACATACATACATTTGGGAACTCCTGATATACTATGACAGGAAAACAATGAAAATGAGAACATATACCAATACCTTTTAGGACAGCCCAGACACACAAGTCTGCAAGACTCAGCGAGTTTCCAACCAAGTAGGTTCTCAGAGACAGACAGTGGTTGAGCTCTTGGACTGCGGAAAGAAACTGGCTGGCAGTAGATAACTTTGTAGCACTGAACTCCAGCCAGTGATCAACCTAGTTTTAAGGGACGTTAAGATATTCAAAATTAGTAAAGGAATGAGAAAGAAATTTGTCAAAAATCTGAATGTACATTTAATAGCTGAACAGAAAATACTAACTTATTATTTTAGTTAACTTAATATAATATTAATATAACTTAATAACTTATTATTTTATTATATTAGTCTTACATATATTGGACATTAAACCACAGTAGATGTATAAATTACATTTAAAATAAATATACTGAAACTTTCACCCAGTGCTGTACTAGATGATTAAATTCAATTTCTTCCTTCAGGATGTATTCAAACTGCTGAAACTATACTGACTTAATTGAAGCTGTCCCCATTGGAAAAAGAAATAGTAGTTCACAGGCATTTATTTTATCAATACAGTGTACAGTAAATGGCAATCCTCCAACTATTTTGGTACCACATTTGTGCACTAGTTGATCTTTCTGGTATTACTACTGGATGAGTATGCCATTTTCCCCTCAGTCCCTGTCTTCTCTGCATCAGTTCCTTTCAGGCTTGAAGAAACCAAATCCCTACCCCATCTCATGTGCCTTCCCCCTTTCCTGCAGAAGTCTTTTTTTTTTTTTTTTCCTATAAAAGGAAACACATCTTGCTGCATAAATTCAAAAGAAAAAAATAAGAATCAAGCACTTGGTTGATGCTGTCCACAAATTGAATCCTTCAGTTCTACAAGAGACTACATCTCTCTTATAATCCTCTGTCCCTGTTTCATATTGAAGTGTTCTATAAACAGTGTAAAGAATCTTTCCAACATCTGAGCCTACGTGGCAGGCACAGATGTAATTATATTGCCACAGAATTCAGTTCAGTTGTTTGCAGTTACGTTCCAAAATATTTTGACCACAAATGCAGCTGTCGACGTACTTCTCAACGTACAGCATTATTTTTGAAAGATGCAGAAGTGAAAAGTATTTTATCAGAATTACCAATCTTAAAAGTGTGTTTGCAGAGGTTGTGGGGTTTAATTTAAAAACAGGTTTTGGGCATAAAATTTAAGTAGACACAAGACACACTATAACTTCTTTAATGCCTTACAAGCAATATATTAAAGACAATACTTCCCTTGAGACCAGCTATACAGGATGAAGATTGATTTGTACTAGCTTCAAGTAGCTGTAGAAAAGAGAGTTGATTCAAGTCCTTCTGTTCCCTCCCCAGGTTTCAGAGGAAATAAATTTCAATTCATCTACTAGTTTCAGTCACCAACTTAAAATTCATCTAGACTCAGGAAGAATTCCATCTCATTTCACATCACATCCACAATTTTTAACAACTTTTTGCAATTCCTGTAAGGAAGGAAAGTCCCTCTTTGGGAGAAAAAAAAAAAGTTCAATGCCTCCATGGCACCACTGGGGAAGTATTATGGAATGGACTTTATATACAGGAACATCCCATCACTGTGGTAAGATTCCTGAGCCAGAAGGCATCCAGCTTGGATCTCAAGCACTGAATTAAATCAGGGTCAGAGTTTTATCTGTCATATATGGCAAAAAACAACTTAGTACAAAAGTTGTACTAGTTTTGTACTTAGTAAAAAAAAGTACTTTACACAGTGGCATACTTTGTTAAGTTATAACATAGTTTGTTAAACATTTAATTATTTCCTAATTCATAGCTGCGGTAGGTAGCATATATATACAGTGTTCCTTGGTGTTACACTGAAGTATTACATGGTAGTAAGCAATGGCAACAGAGCTGAAAAAAACTGCAGGCATCATCTTAAAACTTCAAGTATCCTGTGTTAGCGAACTGTCAGAGTAAGAGTAGCTGTTGCAAGGGTAGGGAAGGGCAACCCTTTCAAAGCTCAGGTTTATAACTAACTCTTCTTTATAAGCAGCAGCAAGATTGAAAAAAAAAAAACAAACAAACAAAAAAAAACACATAACCTCCAAAAAAACCCTCAGCACCCACATAATTGGAAACTCAGCCTAACAATAAAATACAGAACAACAGATGCAAGATACTTAAAAAATAAAATTTAAATAATAATAATAAGACTGATCACAGGCAAGAAATGGGGGGAAGGCATGATTCTTTCTCACCTCAGTGTGTTCCAAAAGGTTTGAGCCATACAAGCCAGCAGAACTAGCAACTCTAGCCAGGTAACGAGCTATTGAATTCACATCAGTAAACGATACATTTCTAAAAAAAAATAAAGAGGCAAAACAAAGGTATAATATTAAATTCAATCTCAACTGTACACACATAGTTGAAACAAGTGTAAGGCAAAGAACAACAAGATTTCTGGGTGAAACAACAGTTTCCAGGTCACCAGAAAAAATATCTAGCAAAAGAACTTACTGATCCTCACTTTTCCATTACCAGATGTAACAACAAGCTCTTAATAATTAAGCAATTTTGTTTAAATAGACAGAAATGAAGAAAATAAAGCTCTTCACATCTGACAGAATGTGTAACTTGAGCTATGTATTTTCCAGAATGTAAGGAGCTAAATTGAGTTTTTTTTCTCCCTATTCTCTTTTCTTTCCTTTTCAGACAAGATGGATTACTTTGAAGAAGATTCCAGTAGAATCTGCAGTGGAATAGAGCAGTCTCCACCCTGGTTCTAAGGGCTAGAGTCAGAGGAGGGAAAAAAATAAAATTGTTCATTTACTTTGCTCAATTAGTACTACGTAGAGACCATCCTCTGTTGAACAGACTTGGCTGTCTGTAATTCTGTTTTTTACACAGCCATCTCCAGATAAACTAATTTGCACTTGCTTTCCCCATTCTGCTATTGAAAATATTTGACATCTGGAGGCCAAAGGCTCTCTGAAGAGCATACTTCTTCCTATTTTTAATCTCCTTTCTCCACCTTACATATAGCATTGCAAAAATCTGCATACTATCAGAAACCTAGCTTCAAAATAACCTAACATAAAAGTGAATATTTTCATTAACATTTACTGAAGAGCTTTGGAAGAAAGAAGCACCACAACCATCAGTTCTCCAGATAATACTGACCTCCACAGTCTCACATAGTTTACCGAATCGTTATTCCAGTTAATTTCTAAAATGCATTACAGAATGGTTCTGTGCAAAGGTCAGAAATACCAGCCTAATTGTAACATTACTCTGAAGCATGCACATGCTCATGACACAAAACAGAAAAGCTGGACTGCAGTTTGTTGCCTGATAGATGTAGGTATACCAAAACACTCCATACAGCCATCAGTGTTTAGCATTATGGTTTGTTGGACAGCTATTTCAACATGAAGTTTTGAAACTAAGGCTTCAGAAACAACCTATAAAATACTACTAAGCACCTCAAGTTAGTGATAAACTTTGCAGCCAACTAGCTGTCAGCCAAGTTTCAGCTAGTTAGCTGAGAAGTTAATCACCAGATTTTAAATGCACTTTAAATTATTACCTAGGCAAAAAGAAAAAAAAAAAAAAAAGGCAATTAAAAATATTGTCTTGTTCAGGGTCAAGCCTTTTCAACTAATGGTTCCCCCACAAAAAAAAAATCAAAGTCTGAAATATCCCAAGTGAATTTAAAGTCATGCCAAAATAAGATAGCTTCAGCAGAATTGATGCCATGAAATCCATTTACCAGAAGCATTAGTTGAGGTATGCGTTCAGCTGATGCTTCTGAAGTTACAGATACACTTTTAACTGACTTTAAATAGAGAATCAATTTTTTTCAAAATGATGGTACAACTGAGCAAGAGAAAATTAATGCAATTCTGAGGTTTGGAATAACTTCTTAAACATAATCCAACGCCAGGGATGAGATGATACTAATGCACAAAAAATCCATCTGATGAACGGTGAATTTAGACATTTTTTGCCTGAGACCAAAGAGCTGAAGGATTGCTTTTGCTTTACGTTTCTCACCATTTCTATAAGAGCTAAAATGAGTGGTTTTACAATGCAGTGGGAGGAAGGCAAATTAGTATAAAATTATTTAATAGAAGAACAGATTTTTTCATAGCTCATTATATAAATTTATAATATTCCAAGATCATCCCGATGTATTAAAGAAGTGTATATGAGCACGTATATCTTCTCATATATACATACACCTATACATACATGCATACACTGTCTAAACTGAGAAAGGAGTTTGAATCCAAAATCTAAGACTACTCAAGAGGATAACACTCATGCAACTAAAAAGTATCAAAAAGTATCCGATTATATTCTTATTACATTCTATAACCCACATAACGCGCACTAGAAATTGTTAATGCTGTACCAGTTAAGTCCCTGCCACATTGCTCTAGCTGTCATTCAGCACTGCAAATTCAGTACCATTGCTAGATAGGTCAAGAGAGGATGTGTAAGAACAGAAATTATAATAAAGAAAGAACTGTCATTTGAATTCAAGTCTAACATTTTAACAGTATCTTCTACTGAAACAGCTCACAAAACATGAGTCTGTGAGCAGGTCTGTGAATAACAGACCCTATTCTTCTGAACAACAACCAGGTAACCCAAAAACGACAGTTAAAATAAGTAATACTGAAGTCACCACAGTATTGATATATTTTAAGAATTTAATGTCTGTGGGAAAAAATTTGTCCCTTGCTATAGATATCAAATATCAGAGATTTCCATGGATATGTCAATGGTTTTTAGGATACTAGGATACCTTACATGACATAGAATCCAAGATTACAATGCAGAACTTACAAAGTTAGCCTGCATTTCTGATATGCATATGATTCTGTACATACCATAAGAAACACCCTCACATCCCAAACTTGAAAATATTTATTGCAATGAGAGCTAACTTTTAAAAGGACAGACAATAGCTTTCTACAAAAAAATTATAGAAGTATTTTGACAAGATGCAGATGGATACAATGGATAGCATGGCACAGTTAGTTAGCACTTTTCTGAGATAACACCATTTGCTTACATGCAGGAGCGAGACCAAAACGATGCCATATAAACCTTTAAAATTCATTCTATCACATATGTACACATCAAAGGAATAATTTACACCACTCTTTTGAAGTATAAAACGGCCTTTTTTTCCATAACTCATGGTACATCAAAAAGCAAATATTTAAACAACCAAGTGATAGGTACTACATAAATGACTGAAAGATACATGTGTGCAAATAAGAATACATACATTCTTTCCGTGAAAAGGAAATTTAGGATATATTGTAAATGTTTTTATCTGTGCTACAAAAATAAAATATTAATGCAGTCATCAATAAAACTGTCCTCCTCTTTCTCCTACCTGAAAAGGTTACCACCAGTGTTAAAACCATGTGACTTTAAAAATTGCTGACCCAAAGCTAGAAGGAGAGATGCAAAGTCACTTACTCAGATACACGAAGGATGGTTTCTTTGCCTTCTTCCACTGAAATTTTGATATCATTCTTCACATGTTCCACCGTCAGCAGAGCTCCTTTAAAAAGGAAGAGAAAAACACGCTCACCTTTCTTTCAGGAAAAATATCTTTCACAGCAGCAACAAAACAGTAACGTTCCTTATCAAATAAGACAAAGCACCAGAACTGGCTCCTTCAAGTAAGATTGCTCAGGGAAAAAAAAAAAAAAAAATCAGTGTTCAATCTCACACGCAGGAGACTTCTTATTCTTGGCATCCCTACGGCTTCAAATTGATAATGCCCAGCATACAATAATCTGCAGTGAGCTCAGCAATTGTCAGCAGCAATACATGTTGCTTCCTAAGGGTACTTTAAAAATGAGTCCTGTCCTCCAGAATATGAAGAGAGCATAATCAAATTATTTTACTTTAACAGTACAGAAACTTACACCACCACAACCCTAACAAATGCATCAAAAGAGATCAATTATTGAATATATCAGTACTTTCTGAACATGGATGAGACTATTTTTAACCTGATTTACTGTTTATGAAATGATTAGCCATCCAAAACCAATAAAATTCTATTCATGAGAAATACAGGAAGCTTATATAGTGTTTTCAGAGTAGTTCTTCAGTGACAGTAAAAGATGGCCTCTGGAAATAAAAGAATTATTGACGTTTTTAGGCTATATCATCAACTTGAAGACAGCTCTGTCCATATTCAAGGTGGTTTGATGCAAACCTGCTCTGATCTTGAGGCTCTATAGCACAACACAATAGCTCAAACAAAGCACCAAGATAACGTGGCTGTCTTATTTCTGGACTGGCTCTGGTCCAGACCCAGCCTGCTGAGCATAAGTAGAGGAGCTTGTGTTCTTCTGCTCTGCTCAGAAGCACGTCCTGACAGTAAGCTTTCCATAGGCACGTATTACTTGAAACTAGCCAAAGGGCTATGCTCTAGGTCTGGAAAGGCACCTAACCTGTTACAGTCTGCATAGCGTGCCACGCACTTTGTCTTCCCTAACGAGAACAGACAGACCACCCAAGGCAGATGGTATGGCAAGCTATAAATACACCACCCCAAACACCAGTCTCCGGAGCTAGGAATCCCCTAGCTCTCACCTCAGCTGCAAACCCTTCAGACATTAAGCTTACGTTAACAGTAATCCATACATGAAAGTCAGGATGACAACCCTTATGCAACGTGCTTGCGAGACACGTTAAGTATTTTAATAACATGCAAGGCAGTGCTTTGAAAACGACGAGCATTATGCATGCCCAGCTATGTAATTAATACCAGCGACACTAATAGCTACTACACTTTTCCCAGCGCGCAGCCATGACGAATAACACCAAGTAGGATGAGTGTGCTCGTCTTCCTAATACAAATGCTTGCCAAAGTGTTTCATCGGTAAAATGCAATATATCTGCAATGGTTATACAATCTTAGTGACACTTACCAGATATTAAAAAAAATCCCCAATCCCCCTAAACTAACGTTAACATCGCTCGTGTTGTGTCACATCTTCTCTATCAAGCCTGTAGAAGCAGGAATCTGGAGCAATGTTACCCAAAGCATATGTGCTACCATACCTTAAGGCTGCAATCGTGCAACTCGCATTCAATCCTGAAATGCGTTGGGGAATAACAGCAAAGAAGCAACCGATAAACTAAGGCGAAGAATGGGCAGAAAACGCACTTTGAATGCAGCAAGATGGAGAAATGGCACGGAACATGCATAACAGGTATCAGTTTCCCGACAGCAGGGAAGGCAGTGAAGACGGTTCTTAGGTTTTAAAGGGAAAAAAGACAGACCCGAGAAAGCGAGATTTGCAGCGCCACTCTGCCGAGGCAGCCCGGTCTGGGGGCAGAGCGGGGCAGCAGCCTAGCACGAATTACGCTGCGGGGCCGAGGCAGGCCCTGCAGAGAGGCCCTGACCCTCCCCCGGCCCTCCAGGGGGCTGCCCGCGGCCCTGGAGCCGCCCGGGGGCGCGGAGGGAGGACGGCCGCTGCCCGCCCGGCCCGCCCCGCTGCCCAGGGCCGCATGATGCAAGGCGGCGGCCACGCGGCAGGAGAGGAGCGGGCGGGGAGCGGGGTCCCGAGCGCCCCCGGGGGATGGGGAAGGGCAAGGGGGTCCAGGGGGGACGGAGGGAGGGGAGCAGAGGGAGGACGGGGGGTTCCCGGGTGCCGGGACCCCGTCCGCACTTACCGAGCGGGGCGCTGCCCGCCGCCACGGTGAGGCTGAGCGCCGCCATCCTCCGCGGCACCGGGGCGGGGCGGCGGCGGCGCCAGCTCGGCGGGGCGGGGACACGCGTCACGTCCTGGGGGCTGCCCCGTGAGCGGCCCCGGCCGGCTGAGCGGGTGCCCGGCGGGCGGTGAGGGCGTCCTCACAGAATCATTAGGGTTGGAAGAGACCTCCGGATCATCTGGCCCAACCATCCCCCTACCACCAGTGTCACCCACTGAACCATGTCCACAGGCACCACGTCCAACCTTTCCTTGAACACCCCCAGGGACAGTGACCACCACCTCCCTGGGCAACCCATCCCAATGCCTGACTGCTCTTTCTGAGAAGAAATGTCTCCTCATTTCCAACCTGAACCTCCAAATAACAAAGGCACCTCTTTCCTCACCCTGTTGTGCATTCCCTTCCTCTCAAACACACCGCCGACCTCGCAGCGGGTTGGACCAGCCTTGCGATGGATTACAGAAACACCGTGCTAGCAGCTTCTGGCAGGGGCAGACCCAAGTTCACATTGGTGCAAGGACAATGCACTGTCATGGTGCTTTTTTTTTTTTTTTTTTTTTTTTTTTTTTTTTTTTTTCTGCCCTATTTTATAGCCAATATGCCAGCACCTAATTTGCTTGCGGAGAAATGGTGAAACGCTTGATCAGTGGGCCAGAGCTGTCCAGGGCGGCAGGGCAGCAGTATAGCCAGGGCATGATGGCACCCGCTGCACCAGCTGGCGTCCCTGGTCCCTGCCACAGTTTCATCTCCTGTTTTCTCTGTATCTACCCCCATTAGTAGGCATTTTAGTTTTCATAAGCATGGGAAGTGGCTCCACGCAGAACTATGCTTATATCTTGGATAGGAGTATGCCATATGTGCTCTCCTTCCAGTCAAGCGACAGCAAATGAGCAGAGATCAATTACAGCCGAATCCCCAAACATACATGAGATGTCAGAAGAAAATACGGATATAGAGACACAGATGAGTATTACTAAGCTCTGTACTTGTATTTTGGTGACGATTTCAAGGAAAGACACACGGAGGCAGGCTTTAAGTCATTCTACATTTTGAAGTCTTTTGCAAATTCAGATGCCAATTTTGATGTGAATCCTAAAGCATGCATATCCAGGAATCCTGGAGGGAATTATATATAACTGAGTGAAAATGAGTCTGTACTTGCTACGTAGCAAACCTCAGTCGCATTCAATATATGGAGTGACTCAAGTTATGAGAAGCCAAAATATGATGAAGGCCCTAATTAAAGCAGGCTGAATCTGTCTTCTGTGCTCTTAGTAGTCACACACTTGTGGAAGGAGAAGAAAGGTAGGCTCTAGATGAAAGGATTAGAAGCACGTGTTGTTCTTCCATATGCAGCTTTAATCCAGTGTAATGATAGCATTATGGACTGGCTGATGATGATAGGGTGAGGTAAGTGATATTCTTGCTAATTTATCTGTAAATGTTATAGGGATAAGCTGTCCTCACTAAGGAAGGAGCTTCCCCCATTCCTTTTCCATGTTTGCACATAGGAAGACTGGGAACCCTTCAGCAAGAGCTGCCTTGTTCATATCTTCTGATGTTAAGATGTTCCTGCTTGCTGGAACTAAAACTAGCTGGCTTAAAGCTAGCTGTAAGAACAATCAGGACAAGGCTGGCGTTACTTCACTGAAGTCATGTTGGTATTACCAATGAGAGGAAAAGATCAAATCCAAGGACTCTATTTGTAGTTAGAAAAGTCAGAATGGTTAAGTATGTTGTATGATGAAAGTAAAAATAAATTTGTATAACATGAATGCTATCAAAAACTGCATTTGGAAATTTTTATGGAAAGTTGCATGGAAAACATAGCATTTGTAATTTCTGTGATAGCTTAAAGACTGAGTGGACCCAGAGTGTGGTTATTAGGAGGACTTAATCTTGTGGGTAAGGAGAACATAGAAGGGGTGCAGTGCAACCTGCAGGCTACTTTGCTCTTCATAGTGTCAGCTGAGGTTAAAGAAAACAAACCATGCTGAAAGAACTATGCCATTCAGGCTTTAAGGAAGTAAGCAGACACATTCAGACACCCTCCCTAGCACCACAAGCCTGAGAACTTGGCAGATGCCACTTCTCTGTGCACAGAGAACAAACAGAAAAGAACAACTGTGTGTAGTCTGTTGAAACTGGCAACCACTCAAGGCATGCCTCAGTATGTGTCACATTTTTAGGGAAAGGGGGGGGCCTAAGAGTCCTTAATTTGAGGGTGAAGGACTTGCATCATGAAGTCTGGAGAAAACAGAATATAGAAATGCCCCAAACAGAAAACAGAATATAGAAATGTCAAGATTCTCCAGAGTCCTCATTCTTAAAGAGACTTCATCTGTATTGCCTATGGTCGTCAATTTTAGCTGATGATACCTAACTTCCTTCTTCCTGTTCTCTTCTGTATTCAAGGAGGCTGGACACTTCAATCCTGCTTCTCTAGCCCTCACATCTATGGGGGAAGTTCATTTTAGATGGTCTTGTCCCCTGCTCTCTCTTTTAACCTGTGCTCCATTGGAGGGGAACATGGTAGTGTCAAGTTCACTTGCTTGTATAAAGGCACCTGGAACTTTTGCTCTCAATTTGGACATGAAAAATTTCAAGTTCAGGCATTTCTGTTGTCCCCATATATGTGAAAGTATCCTAGGACCCCCAGTTAAGATGCCCCTGGCTCTCCAAGACTGAGGTGGCATAGACCCTGCCAGAGGAATTTCAGATCATCAGAGGGAACCTGGGAATTCCTTCCCCACACAACATTAACTCCAGCACACACTTTCTAGTTTCAAGTGTGCTAACTAGAAATGTAGCAGAAGTGGCAGTTACAAATTACCTAATGGTCTCAAATATATCAGTGCATTTAATACCTCATAGCTGTAATCGTGTCTATTCTGTACACAACTTTAACTTGGTTGATACATAC
Organism: Oxyura jamaicensis; assembly: GCF_011077185.1. NCBI lineage: Eukaryota > Metazoa > Chordata > Aves > Anseriformes > Anatidae > Oxyura > Oxyura jamaicensis. Next base: position 23,958,887 of record NC_048895.1, read on the forward strand.
CTTGAACTGATTGAAAGACAGTCTTTCATAAAGTGAGAGTGGGCACTAAACACAAGAGAATCTTAAAATATTCGGTAAGCAAAATAACATGTATGATCATAAAACAGCCAGATGAAAAGGTTACTATTGGCTGGTTGAGTTCAATGAATGCAAAAATATCTTTTAAATAGCTTAATTGTTTTGAAACTATGAAGCATATAGAATCCCTCTAGAACTGACTTAAAACTACCCTAGTTTGGCTAGATAGAAAGGACCACAGCATCATTGTAAAGGATTACATTAATTACTGCTACATATGTCAGAAGTCCTACAGGAAATAAATTACCTCAGGAGCTGTCTGTATTGAAAACAGATCCTGTTCAACAACTTTAAGGGAAGCCAAACAAAAACCTACCAGCTTAATTCCATCCTGAAACACATATGCCCCTGCCTGTAAAGAACACATTTCACTTCTGAGAATCAAAACAATCAACTTTATAATAAATGGGTTGATGCAGACAGGAAATTCTTACTCCGTTTGCATTTAACACAATAAACTCTTGTTGAGTACATACAACAGAAAACATTCAACAAAATTTGGTAAATGACTTAACATGATTTTGTGCCCTGAACTTGAAGGTGATTTTTGGATTGCACTGTTACAATTAGCAGTAGTTAACCAGAGTCATGTCATATGAAGAATGAACACTCCAGTTCCAAAGAGCAGGGAAAACAACTATTGAAGAAATGTCATTATTGTGTTATCTGCTAAACACAGCAAAACAATCTGATCCCACATTTACGTAGACAGTCTGCAGGTAATTTTGAAAGTAATGAACTGTTTAAAGTAATAATTAGGTTCAGATTTTGTAAAACAATTTCAAGCTCAGTTATCTTCTTTCTTTTTCTCCAGTCTTACTTTCTCGGCTTTCCAGGCTTTACTGCTTTAAGGCACAAGAGATTGTTTAACGGTGTTAGGAACACGACTGGCATAATAGTCATAATTTCTCAAGGTGGCAAGGACCCCAGCTGAATTCATGTGTTTTACTTCCTTGTTATACTGAAATGAGTTTCCATGGATATCAGTTATCTTGCCTGAAAACAAAACAAAAACATGTCATTCCAGCAAACAGCAGTTGGAGAGGTATAATCTAAATTGTTTTTAAAGTGATATAACAACAACAACAAAAAAAAACAAACAAGAAAACAAAAGTCAGCCATTCTTTGAGGTACAAATGCCTGTCTTTAGATGTGAAATATGATCTTTTTGCCCAGTTTGAGCAAAACAGTTTTTTATTCACTGAAACCAAATAACGAATGGGTTGTGTTTTCTTTCAGCAATACTTCAATTCCTCATGTTTCAGGAAACAGAAAACAACAGCTCTCTCCTATGGATAAATTAAAATGCTTCCTGAGTATTTAATACATTGGCAGTTGACAAGAAGGAAAGTAAAATTCTCAGTTCAGGTAAAAGCCAGGGTATGTCTATACCACAAACTACAGCATAAAATAGAAACAGCCCAGCTGGTTTTAAATGAGTTTGGAGAAATCACTTAGCAAGAGCAACACAGATTTTAATGCAAGCTAATTTAACCACGAGATACCTGCATAACAAGGAGGCTAAATACAGCACTGTGCTGCCCCAGATTGGTTGTTTTTTTGTGCCTGAGCTAACCTGTTTAAAGCTATCCTAGTTATCAACACTACCCTGTAGACTACAGAGGAGATAAATAAATCATGTTGTTGTGAAGCCCATAATTTTGCTTGACAGAATTCAGCAGATTAAAAAACAATATTAGCATATACTGGTTATCAATGCAAACAACAGGAAAAGTATAATAATATTATATTCAAATTCTTGTTAGTCAAGACTTTTCATAACTTCTCTAACCCATTCCTCCCTAGAAAGGTGAAGTAACTTATGTTGGCTGGAGACCACTAATTTTACTGAATTACATGAATGATTCAATTTTGGAGTTTGTATATCCAAGGAACAACTGCATGAATTAGCCTATTTTTGCTGTTATAAAGAATGCAATATCCACATGTTACACAACAACATATTGCTGATAATGAACTCTTGCATCTAGTTAGTAGGACAATGTGATTTTACTGTATAGTAGTAGCCAACAGAAAAATAAATGCAAAATTTTGGAATTAGGTTTTTTTTTTTTTCATTACTTGACTATATTAGTGCAGAGTAAAACAGATCATATAATTCTTTCCTGAACATAATTTGCTGCCCCTTTGGAGTTACTGTTGATTTCAAAGGGCTCAGCCCCTAGTGAACCATAACCACACATACATACATACTGTAATTTTTCTTTCCAAATACATGTTTTGAAATTATCTTCTTTCTGTGAAAAGTATAAATGACTTTAAACTGATGTAGTTTCACTTATCTCAGATAGGATTTTGAATACTATTAACTCACCTCCCACAGCATGTAAAATAGCTTCAGGTGCACATGTATCCCACTTCTTGCATCCAGGACTAGCATATACATAAGCAGATGCCTTGCCTTCTATAAGCTGAATGATCTAGTATGAAAACAGAGTGCTAATCATTGCAAAGAATCTAGGCATTTAGAAACAGTGAAAAAATAACACCAGGAAACTGGGATTAGATCAGTTTATTCCATAAGTTTACTCTTAGAAGATAAGTACCACTTATTTCCTTTCACATATTACAGAATATATATATATATATTAAGATTTAGAAAGATATACTGTATTACCATCCCAAATGATCTATTTTGATTGTTATATAAACAGTCTAAAGGGTGAAAATCTTCTTTTAGTTCCAGAAACAAGATTCCTCATCTTGTGCAAGTATTACAACAGTAAAGTGGAAACTCTGTGTTATCTTAGAGACATTTGGGCCTATGCATGTGTTTGAAAAAAGACATTCAAGGGTCTTTCTGACATACATGACAAAAGCAGGCTCTCAAAACTGTGGTACAAGAGTATTCCCTGTTTGCGAATAAGGTTTGCAAAGGACATATCACTGTGTACTGTTCCTACATTTATCCTTAGACATGTGTTTCTCACAGGGCTTTTTCTCCAACTATCCAATGTGAACAGCTGGAAGAGTCTAGTTATGATTAGTTATGATTACACTGAATTCCCGTTAGTCATCCTGGTCTTTTCTTACATTTTTATTTTCTCTTCTGGAAACAGAATACTAGGGAAAGACAGACTTCAGCTATGCCCAGCACAGCCATTGTTACAATACATCTGTACCGAATTTTGACTCCTTACCCCATGGCAGACTGAGTGCTAGGAAAACAAGTCATGCTAGGGAAGGAGGAGAAAGTCTCCTATACAATCATGCAGGTGAACAACAGTTTTCTTGCAAAATTCTCCTTCTTCTACCAAAGGTACCACCTCCCAGTCAAACCAAAAGATACGGAGTTTTCATACCTTATTTCCTGCTCCTCCAACTCTGATGACGCTGTCTGGGTTCATAGCACTGATGCAGTCATTTACCAGGGCACTGCTGTGAGAACGGGTGGTAACGATGATGTGTTTGCCAGCAGGTGCTTCTGTGAGCTGAAATCCAAAGGCACCTAGGCCCAGGACTCCCCAAATTGTCCTGCCCAATGCAGCATTAGCTCCTGCCTATGGAAAAGGTACACAGGTCCAGATGATGGTTAACCACAACGGTCAGTATTTAAAAGGCAAATAGAAAAGAGTAGCTAGAGACATCTTTCCATCTTAGGGAGTATAACATTAATACTGGGATACTCATTTAAATCGTGGCACTTAAAAGAAAATACTCTAGAGCCCAGAGCAAAAAATCAGGACACCTCAGCTCTCTTTCCCTCTATGGCAATGACATGTCATACAGCCTTCAGAAGTTCATTTACCATTTCTCATCTGTGAAATTACGGTGAGGCATTATATTCTGCCTCCCTTGATTGATAAATTAATATGTGCATATTTTTCTACTTAATTCTAGTTTCAAGTGTGCTAACTAGAAATGTAATAGAAGTGACAGTTACAAATCTCTTTATGCTCTCAAATACATCACTGCATTTAATACCTCATAGTTGTAATATGGCTGGTTAATAACTCCTGCTATTGCTTTGCCGCCATAAGCAATTCCAATGAGAACCGTTACATGGTCAAGGAGACCTGTAGAGAAGTAATATGAATATAGTTATGATTGAAAAAGAGAAGGTATTAAAAAAAAAAAGTAAACCTTCAATAAAAGTCCATAAATTGATATGCAAAATGGTATCTTAAAAATACAAACACTAATCAGGATTTTCTGGTGTAAAATGTTGTTTGATTTAGTCAAGTTTGCCTCAAGGTCTGCAAAAAACACTCCAGATAGAATTTCTCTAGCGTGAGCTAATGTCATCGTTAATACATAATGAGAAAAGTTTCAAGGTACAACTACACAGCAGAATATAGAATCATAAAATCATAGAATGGTTTGGGTTGGAAGGGACCTTAAAAATCATCTAATTCCAACCCCCTGCCATGGGCAGGGACACCTCCCATCAGACCAGGTTGCCCAAAGTCCCATCCAGCCTGGCCTTGAACACTACCAGGAATGGGGCATCCACATCCATCTCTGGGCTTCACCACCCTTTGAATAAAGTATTTCTTCCTTATACCTAATCTAAATTTGCCCTCTTTTAGTTTAAAGCCATTCCCCTTTGTCTTATCACTCCACTCCCTGACAAAGTCCCTCCTTTAGATACTGGAAATTTGCTATAAGGATATGATGTCACTTATCTAAAACTTGGAGTCTAAATTCCTTAACAGTTTTCAAAACCAGCAACTGGATGACAGTTTTACATCTCTCTCCCTGAAAATGGGGAAAAAAATCTCACTAAAAGATTTTACGTTAACCGATTAAAAGATGCAACAGGAAGCTAGGTCATTTGAATAGTTTGAAGACGAGAATGTAAATGTAATTAAATCTCCTGTGTGTACAGGAGATTTAATCCTCCAGTTCAAAGTATATAGGAATTTCTAAGTTTATTTAACTAAAAAAAAAAAAAAAATTAAGACAACCTGCTAGCAATTAAAGGCAGCCCTTTGCTCCTTGAAATGATAAAAACTGATGGGAACTTGGCCCATCAGGGATATTCAATACTGGTTGGAACTGAATGTAATGATTAAAAAAATCCACAGTACTTACAGAGTACAGAAACAAAATCAGCCTTATGAAACAATATTGTGTGAAGCTTCTATCATTAGTGTACATACTACTTTATTGCACTGCTGTAAGTTTTTGAATCTGCAGAACTGAGAAACCAACCTTCAGTGTACTCTTTGGTTCCATCCAAAGGATCAACCCATATTACAAGCTGTTAAAAAAATAAAAATTAAGGAACAGCATAAACAAATACAAATCATGTAACAAACACACAAGCTATATATTTTACTTTAGTGTTTTTATTTCCTTACAAAAGAGAGTAAATAAATACATTCAAATTTTTAGCATTATGATATAGGACTGAAGTCTACATTATTAGTATTTTAGAAAAAAAAAAACTCTTGAAAGCTGATTGAACTTGTCAGCAAATATCTTAACAGAGGTATCAATGTTTAAATTGAACATGGAAAAGACATTACTTTCTTATGTCCAAAGTCAATTTGGTTCAAATAAATTTGAATCACAAGTGGTAAGAAGCAAATTTCCATTTCCCTTTGTTGTACAAAGGGATACCCAGCATTTCCAGCTCCAGAGGTGTGATTCTCAAGGCTATATTTCAGTTTTCAGATCAAAAAGAAAAAATGGCAACATTAAAATAATCTTTCTTCTTAATACATTATTACTTAAAATCAGTGACCAGTAAATAGAATAGTGTAAAATATGAAAGCCAACGTATGACATTACCTCTTCCTCTTTAATTCCTGTGTACTGAGCAGGACAAGTTTTCTTCAATATTTCTTCACAGTGTCCATCTTCAATTAATTCCTCATCTACCTCATCAGGGGGTAGTTCCTAACAAAAGGATTCTCAAAATTATTATAAAAGATGCCGAACTCACCTCAATTTGCCTTAGAACTATGGATTGGCTTGGAACTTACTTGACAAAGCTAATGCAATGGAAAGATAAAATGGAATGGATATATTTTTTTTTTTTCTTCCGAAGAGATATTTCCTTAAACTTGCCAAAGTAAATTCCACTGCAAGTTACCACATTCTAAATTTTTAGTATGAAATAAATCAGGTACTTACTTCTTCTCCTATGATTGTCACGTTGGGAAACTTCCGTGACAGTGAAGCACAAATGCTCTTTTGTACCAGTCGGTCAGCTTTGGTCTGCAAGTCATTGGCTCCACTCTGTCAAAGGATGGATAGAAACTTTGGTACTTCAAAACAAAAAAAGTATAATGACTCATATTGTGCCCTGAATATCTACCTTGTAAAGAAAAAGTTTAATTTGACAAATCATTAACCTAATAAATAGCCCTGAGAGAAACAGGCTAAAGAATGGAAGACGCAGAGTTTCTCTCCCTGTATACCTCAGAGCTAAGACACACTGGTATGATACTGGAACAATACATGCCTTATGTGCTGTGTTCTTATTCATGGATGCAATCGTACTGAATGTATATTTGTTCAAATATTACACTACATAAAGAATAAATTAATACAAGTATAAACCCAGATACAAGAAGATCGAAAGGCAGAAATTAAGGTGTTAACAGGTAAAAATAAGTATTTTAAGGCACACTGGAAAGATAGAGCAAATTACGAAAGAGAAGAGAGATAGAGGTGTTAGTAAGAGGTGATTTAAAGGTCCAATTAATCTAACTTGTAGTTCTTCAAAACAGTCATCAATAGTAGCTGGACAAAATGTCTTCCTAATAAAAAAAATGTAGAAGGGCTACAAAGAGAAGCAATACAAATGGAGATCTTTGAGTTGACTGGGAGAAAGAAAACTCTGAACATCAGGAGAGGGAGTGGAGGAGCTAGCTAAAAATTCAAGTGTCCTTGGACCACTTTTTCCTCATTGTGATAAATGGATGGGAGGTCCCTGTTGTGAAGGAAAAGGTGGAACACTGTCTTCCTAGCTTTTCTAAAACTTTCAATAAAGCCAGATGGAATTGGTCTCGAGGTTGCTACCTGCAGAAAGTGAATGAATGATGAGAACTTTATGTTCTTTTGCATCTCTCTTCTCTCCAGACTGTAACGCATAGGCACATACAGGTTCTCTCTCTTACTTACACTCTCTTTCTTCCCCAGCAACTTTTGATTAAAATCTTCCAGGAATTCTTTGAGATTGCTAGCTCCTCAGACAGGAACCTTTCCTGTTGGTCACTGTTTTCAACCTGATTTTGTCTGTTTGTAGTATTCACAAAAATCAAGTAGGTACAATCAGTGGTCTTATTTAGAAGCTGTATCACCCATTACTTCTGCTAGCTTTTGTTACACTGTATTTAAAATTATTTACTTGATCGGAGTTCAAAATTGTTTGCTGGCTTTATTGTATTAGAAAATGATTAAGCAATACATCTCTGATTTACTGAGAAATAATATTAAACCTCCTGCATTTTTTTAAAAATGAAACTGCACTAAGCTGATGAAACCAATCAGTTATTTTTAGTTAAAATTACCTTAACCTATGTGGACTCTCAATAAATTTTTAAAAAAGGGGGAAAAAAAAAGAAAAGTAAGCTTAACGAAATCTGTTTATGCATTTAAAGTTAACCAGGTAATCTAACTACAGATAATGGTTCTTTTGAATCTCTGAACAGAAGTATTTTAAGGCTTACTAATGCAACTGCACTACAAGATTTTCCAAGAGCCTAATAGCAGGTTATGTGAGAAAGCATACTGTATTTGTGTTTCTGAGAACACTGCTATGCATTTAGGTTCTTTTGAAAATAGATAATTACCTTCCAGGTCTTCTAATTTATCTCTCCCCATACACCTGATTTTAAATGCTTAGAAAAAAAGGAAAGAAAAAAATGCAAATGTTTTCTCACTGGTGAATATAACTGATCAAATGGGAATAAAAATAAAAAGAAAGCTTTCTTTTTGCATCAACTGTTTGAAGTGACAATAAAAGTCATAAAGGATCAGCCTTCTCTGTACAACTGGCTGAAAGTGCTTACTTCCAGAAAAACGTAAATATCAGCAAGAGCTTCAATGTAAAGACCAAAAAGAACCATGAAAAGACCAGGGCAGGTTCCTGGAATGTGTTGATGATAACTTCCTTCTCCAAGTGGAGCCAACAAGGAGAGGTGCTATGCTGGACCTTGTCCTCACCAATAAGGAGGGGCTGGTGGGGAATGTGAAGCTCAAGGGCAGCCTTGGCTGCAACCACCATGAAATGGTGAAGTTCAAGATCTTTAGGGCAGTGAGGAGGGTGCACAGCAAGCTCATAACCTGGACTCCAGGAGAGCAGTCCTTGGCTTCTTCAAGGACCTGCTTGGTAGAGTACTGTGGGACAAAGGCCTTGAGGGAAGAGGGGACCAAAAAAGCTGGTTAACATTCAAGGATCGCCTCTTTCAAACTCAGAGGCAAGGTGGCCCAACAAAGAGGAAGTCAGGCAAAAATTCCAGGCGGCCTGCATGGAAGAACAGGAAGATCTAGGCCAAAGTGAAATACAAAAGGGAAGCCTACAGAGGGTGAAAGCAGGGACAAGTAACCTGGGAGGAATACAGGGAAATTGTCCAAGCAACCAGGAATCAGGTTAGGAAAGCTAAAGCACTGACAGAACTAAATCTGGTCAGGGACATCAAAGGCAACAAGAAGAGCTCCTGTGAGAATGTCAGTGGTGAAAGGAAAACTAGGAAAAACGTGTGCCTTCTCCAAAAGGAAATGGGAGACCTAGTTACCCAGCATATGAAGAAGGCTGAGGTAGTGAATGATGTTTTTGCCTCAGTCTTCACAGGAAAATGCTCTAGCCATACACCCTAAGTCACAGAAGGAAAAGGTAAAGACTGGGAGAATGATGAACCACCCGGTATAGAAGAGGATCAGGTTTGAGATCAACTAACAAACCTGAAGGCGCACAAGTCCTTGGGAGCTGATGAGATGCATCAGCAGGTCCTGAGGGAACTGATGGATGTAAGCCACTGATGTACTAAGCCACTGTCCATCCCATCTGAGTAGTCGTGGCAGTCTGGTGAAGTTCCCACTGACATAACCTCCATTTTTAAAAAGGGAAAATAGGAAGACCCTGGGACATCTTTGCTGGGGACATGGACAGTGGGATCGAGTGCACCGTCAGCAAGGTTGCTGATAACACCAAGCTGAGTGGTACAGTTGACATGCTTGAAGAAAGCATCCAGAGAGACCCTGACAGGCTGAAGAGATGCACCTGTGTGAACCTCATGAAGTTCAACAAGGCCAAGTGAAAGGCCCTGCATCTGGGCTGGGGAAATCCTAAGCATAAATACAAGCTGAAAACTAAAAGAGAGTAGGTTTAGATTAGTTATAAGGAAGAAAAATTTTACTCAGAGGGTGGTGAGGCACTGGAACAGGTTGCCCAGAGGAGCTATTGATGCCCCATTCCTGGTAGTGTTCAAGGTCAGGTTGGGTGGGGCTTTGGGCAACCAACCTGATCTACTGGCACGCATCCCTGCCCATGGCAGAGGGGCTGGAACTAGATGATTTTTAAGGTCCCTTCCAACCCAAACCATTCTACGATTCTATAAAATAATACAAATACTTAATGCAGACCACAACATTGTAACAAGCCCATATAGCTAGAATTAACCTTAAAAATTAATTCCACCACTTCCAGTACTGCAGTCAGAACCCAGATCCTGGTTCATCAGTGCAGCATACTAACTTACAGCAAATTAAGAATTTCACGCAGATTATTGTAATTTCATGTCTATTTTCTATTTACAATTAATTCTGAAGCACCAAACTAACTTTTAAAAGCATGATTTACAATCTGTTTCTCTTTTTATTAAGAAAAAAAAAATGGTTTGTCCTAACCCAAAATTCACAAGGACCAGTAATGTATGCTGTACTACAGATGTTAGAACACGCGTATGGAAATTAACAGGAAAGATGCATTAGTATGAACTCTGATTTGAAATTTGGATTTGCTATCCAAAGCTTGTGTTTTGTGGGGGAAGTCAGGAAAAAATAATATGTTCCTTTTAAGCATAACATCCTTCAGAAATACCAGTCAAAATACACTTCTACTCCAATGCTCTTTTAATCTTTTAACCAGAATTTTTGTACCAAAGACGTGAGGTTGAGCAACTTGAATTGACTGTATTGCCCTTCCCCAGTTCTGATCTTCAGAAATACTAGTTTGACCTGTATCTTGATAAAAGAAGCGGAACTGGAACAAATTAAAAGAAATACCTTCTCCACTATCCCAAGGTCTCCTGCAGCCATTACATTTCTAACAATTGTCGCAGCTTTTTCCGCAACGGAATATGCAGAGGCAACCACACGCATAAGCAGAGTTGGAGATGCCATACTGAATGCTGAAAAGAAACAAAACCAAATTTGCACACTTGTTTTAAGATATGGGATGACAAGAAGGAAAATATTTTATATAACATTCCAAACAGATACAGTATATTTAAGCTGAGTAGGAAGGGGGAAGCGAATTACAGTGAGTAATTACAGTGAGCTGTGACTTTTCAATGCAATTCACTATGCCTTCAATTCTGAATTAACAAATAACTATCCCTGAGCTAAAGGCCAGTAATCACCCTTTCCTCCCAGGTTTTTGATACCTGGAACTATTACCAGGAATAAGGAGTACTGGCAATCATTCTGTAATATTTAAAATGCAGAGCTAATTGCTTTGTATGTTTTCCTTACAGTTTTTCTACCTGCGTAAACTGCATGTTTTTTTTGGAAGAGCTCACATACATGATTTACTTCCAAGGAAAACACATGAGCACAGAGCTAGAAAAAATGCAAAGGAAGTGATTAATCACTGAATAGAATACGATAAGTATTAGGCTTCTTTTACAGTCAGATTATTTGCAGCACTTTCAGCAAGTATTGCTTAAGTGGCAATAAGTCGTTATACAACACCGCTCCTTTCTTGCTTGAGATATCTACTAAGTATAATGTAATGAGGTGATAAGTCCAGCTACTGTATATGATGCTGATGTGACCCCAAGTTCACCTCTATTTAAAGCAAAGGCAAAAGGCAACGTTAGAGGTATCAAAATCCCAGATGCAACTGGTTTAAGGACCTTTTCAGCATTTTAGAAACACTGCAAAGGTATCTCTAAAAGTTAGAAGATCTCTGAAGCTAAAAGAGTAGGCCAATTGTATAAGTATATTCAGAAAGCACGGTTGCTAATGTTAATTATTATTATTTACTGCTCATGGGTGGGAGCAAAGTGCTCTGGAGTCATGCAGAATAGCCAGGGTCCATACCCAAAGCATATTCTGTCTTAGACATGCAGCAGTGGTTACAGAGGAAATTTTGGAAATGCTATCTGTGGCAAAAAGCTGCTCTCAAACAACTGAAAAAACGTAGAGCAAGTATGTGTCACAACATGTGGAAAGAAATATACTATTATAACTTACCCCCACATGAAATAAGGCAGAAAGAAGTAAAATCAAATATCATTGTGAAAACATCTGGATCACGAGCACTTTTCAGAGCAGAAAAATTAGGACAATTAGATGGGAAGCTGGGGCTAAAGAACTGAGCTTAGAAGATAATTCAGGTTTTAACCTCAGCTCCCCATCCTTTGTGTGGCCTTTCACTGCACATTCACTTCTGCTTCAGAAAGCAAGATTAAAACTTAATATTTTACTGCTTAGCGTATCAGATGTTTGCATAAAGATTCAAAAGCCCCAGAAAACAATGAAGAAATGCTGCCTTATGCGCTAGAAGCTTGACCCAGTCTGTTTCTTGCACGCATTTTTCTTCGATTTTCTTATGGGAAACAAATCTTTCTTTCTGTGGAGAAACTCTCTGAATTCTTTAAGCAAACTTTAAGATATCCCCGTGAAAGCCAAGATTTACTGAAGAGAAACGCGAAATGGCAGGTTCTACACCCCTCTTCACAGCTAATGAGACACAGAGAACGCTATTAGAGCAGAAGGTGCCTTATATTTCTATAGGGCTGCACCTCCCGTGTGGCATACCTCCCCGTCTGCCAGGCCTTGACGCGTTCTTCCTGGTGAGGGCAGTTTCTGGTGTATATTACATTATTTTCAATAACACAACCGCCCCCCCCCGCCCGCAACCCCCAGCCCTCACTCACCCGCTCCGGCCCCGTCCCGGTGCTTCCCGGCCGCGCTCCCCTCTCCTTACCGGCCCCGGGCCCGCCCCTTCCCACCGCAGGCCCGGCCCCGCTCCGCAGCACGCCCTTGCCGGCCCGGCCCCTGCCTGTCGCGACACACGACGGCGACCTCGCGGCAGGGTGACGCGACCCAAGGGGCCGTCCCTTCGCATCCCTCCCCCGAGCCTCCTTCCCCCGTGGTGCGGCAGGAAAACGCGTTGCGGCGCGGCGTGTCCCTCGGCGCGACCCGTCGGCGCCTGCCGCTCTCCGTAGCGCAGGCGGAAGCGCGGCGGAGCGCGGAGCCGCGGGGATGCTGCGGGCCTGGCGGGCCCCGCTGGTGGCGCGGGCCGGGGCCCGGCTCCGGGCCGGGGCCGCCTCGGAGGCCGGCGGGCGGCAGCCCCTGGCCGAGGGCGGGTACCGGGACAGCGTGCTGCTGCCCCGCAGCCGCTTCGCCGCCCAGCTGCCGGGCCGGCTGCAGCCCGACACCGAGCTGGAGACGCAGCAGGTGGGGTGGGGGCCTCGCTGCCGGGGCACGGTGCCCTGCCTTGGCGGTGCGCAGGGCGGTGGCAGCCGGTGCCGGCGTTTGTTTTGTTCTTCTCTCCGCAGAAAAGCGGCTTCTTGGAGCTGTACTCGTGGCAAAGGCAACGGAAAGCGAAGCAGGAGTTTTGGCTCCATGACGGACCCCCGTATGCCAACGGAGACCCCCACGTTGGCCACGCGTTGAATAAAGTAAATGCTCGCCCGTGCTGGCCTCTCACTGCCTCCTGTAACGAGCCGTGCGCTCTCCTTTACCGTTTGTGTTAATCACAGCTCCAGGTAGTTGGGCCGCTAGTGGCATGCAGGGCTTGTAACTTTCATTTCACAGATAAAAGAGAGTACCGTGGTGACACAGGAACTACACAATACCCAGTTGGTATAGATACACTACCCTGACATAGCTAACATATGCCAATGTATCACACCTCTATGCTGTTCACTTACCATGCTGAATATTTAAGTAAATGAGTAAGCATTTTTAGACAAAGTGTAGCCTTTAACTCATTCCCAAACCATTTCAAAAACGCACAGTTTGTGTTTAATGAACTTACCACACATAAACGGTATGAGTGTATACTTGTATACATGTACTTGTAAAAATGTTACTGTAATGCATGGTTGCCCTGTGCTTTATTCTTCCTTTTCTGGGTAGTTTGCAATTTCATTATATTGTATTTAGCCTTTTATTTTATCTGGGTATCTTCGGTAGAACCACAATGATTCAATGTTGGTGGCTTTTAAAATATGCATTTCAGGTTCAAAATAATACTGCTAAATATGTATGGGTATGTTTAGATTCGATCTTGAGAATGGTAGTGTTGCATATACTACAGAGTGGAAAAGAATAAAATTTGTCCCACATCTTCTTAAGGTACTAGTGCAAAAGCCTGGACTTCCGAAAACCCCAGGTTTTGTTAGGTGATCGTTTATATCAAGAAGAAATAATGTGCACTAGGCAAACTAAGTCTAGCTAAATGCTGCTCAAAAATGAGGGCGAGTAGGATTTCCTCACTTAAAGTCCTGCAAGTTTATAAGCTGCACCTTTAAATTATGCTGAATGTGAATTCCTTTGCTGAGAGGTCCTTTGAGGTTCTGCCAAAGTGTAAGATGACGGGCAAGAAAAATCAGAAATATGTTAACTGTAAATTAATTATGTTGCCTTTTGTATTTCTTTTTAATTCTAGCATCTTAAGTAATCATGTCGCTCTTCCACATGGGGGAGCTAAAGTGCTAACTGACCCTTCTGTCTTTCCAGATTTTGAAGGACATCACTAATCGTTTCTACATGATGAGAGGTTATAAAGTACATTATGTCCCAGGATGGGATTGTCATGGATTGCCAATTGAGTTGAAGGCATTGTCAGAAGTCAAGGGAGCTGAAAATCTTTCACCAATGGAAATTAGACAAAAAGGTAAACTATTATTTGCAGTATCCTTATTGGAAAAAAGTTGACTTAGATATTTCTACATCCTACTCATCATATTTTGAATTTTATTTTTTATATATAGCTTTTGTACTTTATTGTGTGCTTTTTTTTTCTATGAAGTATTGGTGCCATTTTTGAGGATCACTGTATGTATTTACCAAGCAGACTGAGTACTGGCTTCGTCAGCCCAGTTTGGCTCAATATCATACTTAACAATGTATCTATTAACTCTGCTATTAATAATACTACAGAACTATAAGGGTGATCATTTCAGAGGAAGTTGGTCTGCATTATATGGAAACTTTCAAAAGAAATTCAAGTGCATTACGTATTAAAAGACATTAACATTCAGCTGCAAAACTATTTGCAATGAGCAATTGAAATCGCTTTAGCGTGAAATTGCAGCAATGTAGTGGGCTAACTATTTCATGTGCATATTGCATTGAAAAGTTTAGATCAGCATCAACAGAGGCGGATTTTTTCATTCTTATTTTCTGTTACTTCATAGTGCATCTTGAGAAATTGTCTTTATGGTTATATGTTTATATGTTTGGTTATATGGTTATATGTTTAGTTTTTTCCTCTCCCTTATAAAGGCAGCTTATCTTCTAGAGACGTTTGTGCTGCACATCCTCATATTAGTCAAAAAATGCCTTCTCTAGGTCTTTTTACCCTTTGTGGTCACTTTATGTAACTAATTCTCTGAAATAGATAATTTTTTGATCCTTAATAATTATTTGATACATATTAGTAATCAGTGCGTAGTTTCAATATGCTCAGCTCAGGCTCTTCTCAAAAATTCCAATAGCATATTTTAAAAGATACTGTATTTACCTTACTAGACTAAATCATATACTTAATGGAACTCTTCCTTTCAGCCAGAAAATTTGCTGAAAGCGCAATTGAGAAACAGAAATCTGCCTTCATTCGTTGGGGTATAATGGCAGATTGGGAGAACTGCTACCATACATTTGATCCAAAGTATGAAGCGAATCAGCTGAGAGTCTTCCACAAGATGTATGATAAGGTATGCTGAACTTCTGCTGAAGTATGTTTTGATTTGTGTACTGAGTTTTGATTCTCTTAACTTTCTTTTTTTTTCTCTCCTCTTTAGGGTTTCATTTATCAGGACTATAAACCTGTGTTTTGGTCTCCTTCAGCAAAGTAAGAATCAACATGCTATTTTATCTCCTAACTTTTAACGCGGATATCGACAGCTTTTCATGTTCAAGTGTGTTAACGTATGTTTGATACCTACCCAGAACAGCCTTGGCTGAAGCAGAGCTGGAATACAATGAGCAGCATGTCAGTCGTTCTGCATATATAAAATTTCCCCTGTTGAAGTCACCACCTAAGCTGGCCTCTGTGATAGGTATGATTCTTGGATAGATTTTAAGCCTTAGTGCTTTTATTTTTACAATAATTGTAAATAAAGCACTTTTTATTTGCATCTGTAGATGGATTGTCCCCTGCTAGTGTGCTAGTCTGGACCACACAACCGTGGACTGTGCCAGCGAATCAAGCAGTTTGTTACATGCCAGATTCAGCGTACGTCTTTAGCTTAGTTCACTGATCTGTGTCGTTTCTTACCAATACTTGACAGTAAAATGAAATTTAAACATTTTGGGCAACCGTTAAGTTTTATTTAATGCATCTTACATCTTTTTTAAGTGATGCAATTGTAAGCTTTGTTCTGTATCTCTATTAATATACTAATTTCTTCTTTCATTTTTGGTTATTTTTTCTTTCTTGTGTTGTTCTATCTTGAGGTTATTTTGACACTGAGTGAATTGAATATGTAGATCTTTAAACCCATTATGCTGTGGTTTTAGAGATTAAGTGTTTGAACAGTTTTAAGCTTTCTGGTGTTTGTTATTATTTAGTATCATCATAAATATATATTTGCATTGTAGATACTCAATTGTGAAATGTGCAACTACTGGTGAATACTTAATTCTAGCTGCAGATAGAGTTGAGTCTATAGCTGCTGTTTTGGACACACAGTTTGAGGTTATTTCAACATGCAAAGGTAGGTTTTAATATTGTTAATCTTAAGTTGCTTAGAAATCTTCCATGTGACTGAAAACTGATTCAGTTTTGATGTTTTGTTATCTTTGTTTATATTCTGAGAACATGCTTCGCTGAAACAATATGAAGAGTAGTTGTCAGATTCAATATCAGTGTGTTGAAATCTGCGATTGAGACTTTCAGATACAAAGTTCTTTTTAAAATCTGGATTCACACTTGGAAAATTTAAACATGGAATGGAAATGTGTTTAGGCTCAAAATCTTCATTATACTGACTGCAGTATGTCTGCCTTTCAGCCCTTGTTCATGAGAATAAGCAGCTAGTTACAAGTATGCTTACTGACTGCCTGATTGCTAAATTCTATGAAAACTATTGAAAAAAATACCTAGCACAACATAACTGGTAGTGCTGTTAGCCATTGTTGTCATTTAAGATTCTTAAGTTTCTTCTTGTTAAGAGGTGTCTTAAACTTCCTTCATAACTATGAAGACTATGCATCTGTTGTCTGTACTAAGGAACTAAAGCCATTAAGTTTGTATCCTAGCGTACTGCACAGTAATATTTCTTAACAGGCAGACTTCTGATTCAGTGTTTTGAGTTGGGATTTAATGTCATTTGTGAATTTTATTCATTTGCCTATGTCTGTGATGCAAAACTGGAAATATGTGTATCTAGAGGAGGTGAGAAATCTGTTTCTATGACTTTTCATGTTATTCTAGTGTTTTGCCATGTCTTATTTTTGAGAGCATTGTCTCAGGTGGAAGAAAAGCTTTTACTTCAAAGTAAAACAAAAAAAGGTTTGCAGAATTAAAAATGCAGATTACTTGAAAGCATTTGGATGGGGACCCACGAATAAGATAAAATAGTATTAAATATGAAAGTATCAGCAAGCATATGCTGCTGCTCAGTTGTTCCATTTCTGCTCTCTGATGAGACAAGCTAAATGCATGAATCATTTGTCTATTCTCTCCTTTTTTCTATTTTTTTTTTCTCCACACCAGGTGCAGATTTGGCAGATGGTTCCTGTGCTCATCCTACAATTCCTGGCAGAGTATCTCCCCTGTTACCTGCAAATCATGTGACAATGGCAAAAGGAACAGGATTAGTTCATACAGCCCCAGCTCACGGTATGGAAGACTACAGTGTAGCTTCTCACCATCAGCTACCCACGGTACTTTTTTCAGCTTTTGCTCTTGATTTCCTGTAACTGTTGATCATGTGCCCATAAAGCTATTGTCAGACTTCGTGTATGAATCTTGAAAATGTTTAAAAGCATTCAGATAAGTGTATCACTAACAGTCTAAAGGAATGCAGGACTAAGCTTAAAGTGTGTATCACAATAAAAGGATAAAGTTTTTCAGCCATCTGCTAATTAAAGCTTCCAGGAAAGCGATAGAAGTTATTTTTTTGCTGTTGTTTCTATGTGTTTGTTTTTTGTGTGTGTGTGTGGTTTGTTTTTTTAATGTTATCACAGGCAACAATTCTGTCAGTACAAGCTGTGCCTTGCAGACTAGTAAATTACTGGTTACATAGGTATTACTATTATTAATAATTACTATTATTTTTCAGCAAAGCTTGGGGTATTCTTGAATAAGGAAAAAAAATACAATTGAGGGAGTTAATTATTTTTAATGAATAGTATCCTTGTGTACCAGTGATTTTGAAACATGTATGCTGTTTGGTTATGCATGATCAGTTTTTTTGTTGGAAGTGAAAATATAGGATGCTCTTCTCTTTTGCGCTTTTGAAGAGGTGGCTCTTGAGATGTTCTAAAACCTGTTTATTCTCTTATTTCTTGTTTTTGTTGTTTAACTGTTAATCTGAAAAATCATTGAAATACCAGGGAATATGCTGGAAAACAGTGTGGAATTTTTGCAAACATCATGGTGTTTGTTTCTTCTCATAGATCAAAATCACTTGTCTGTTTGGTAAACTACTAAATTGCAGTTTGTTAGATTTGAAGTGTACTTAAATATAACATAGTTTGCTTTTCATCAGAAAAGTAGCTACTTAACTCGCTTTTGAATACCAAAAATAGTAATTAATTGTCATGTAGTATTTTATTGATATGATTAGCGTTTTTATTTTTAGGAGTGCCTTGTGGATGAAAGCGGATATTTTACTGAAGCTGCAGGTCCTGAACTTCAAAAGAAGAATGTACTTGAAGATGGAAATGAAGCTGGTGAGAGTATTTAATGTTTAGCCATTTGTTACTTTATTATCAGTTACATTCCTGCAGGTTCTTGAGGGTTCATATGAATTTAAACATTTGTATGTTTTGAATATGGATGAGACACAGGCACTTCTTATTAGGTGTCAATTGTGGAAAGAAATGAATCAAGGTTAACAGGACCACTGTGGTCAAATCTGATTTGTATCTTGCCTCATTTTTTCTCTCAGTCATTAAGATGCTTCAAGCAGCTGGGAGTTTGTTGAAAGAGGAGAAATACGTGCATAGCTACCCGTATGACTGGAGAACTAAAAAACCAATGATTATTCGTGCCAGCAAGCAGTGGTTTGTAAACACAGCAAGTGTAAAAGCTGCAGCACAGGTATGTTTTACATTTCTTGTGGGACAAATAGCAGCTGATGTCATTTGGAATCAGGAAAAGTCTTGCTGTAGGTCACTCCAAAATGTGTTTTTCTCAAGTGTTAACACATACTACCTAGCTTACAAGTAGTAGTTGTTTGTAGAAATGATTAATGCTGTCATTTTATTTTTTGTCAGTAACGATGTATTTCAGGATCAATAAAACGACTGAGATGTTTTTTCATAGCATTTACAGGGGATGCATAAGATTCTTAAAGAACTACTGAATTTCTTTCCCCCAAAAGTGTTGTTATTATGTTTTTTTAATTATCTTCTGATCTAATACCTTTAAGCATAGTATTTTTGACTCTTGTAAAGTTACTTCTGTTATTATAGTAGCCTTGCATGGCCATATGTCTTTATTTGCTCCTCTGTTCATTTGGCCAAGGTCTTATTTCAAATTACTTAAAAGCACTTTCTTTTTTTAAATGAAATTATGTATATCAGCACAGAAAATCCTGACCAGCACATTGGGCTGTCTTCGGTAACAGTGACTTTATTCTAATTAGGGCATGAGTCATTCATTCCATGTCTGTCATTGTCTAGAAAGAAAAAAAAAAAACACGACAGTTATTCAATATGATTGGGTGTGAGTTTCAAGATGTAGTTTCAAAGACACTATTAAGCATCAGATAGAGATACTGAAGCCACTTTTAACTCTAGGGTGCGTCTGTTAGAGAAACAGAACTGGCAAAAAATATTGTCTGGGGACATGTACATGGAGTGTTCTAAGTATGTTACTGAAGAGCAATGTGTGGTGGAGTACATTAAATGTGACAGTTGCCTGAGAACATACTATTCAATACTGGGAGTAGAACTGTAGGCATGTACCTTTTTTACTGATAGCACAAGCACTTTGTGTTTGAATGCTGAATCTTGTTCAACAACTCACTGTCTTACTTTATAGGAAGTACTGAAAAAAGTGAAAATTGTTCCTACGTCTGCAGTGAACAGGATGCTAGAAATGCTGGATAGAAGGACGTTTTGGTGTATATCACGGCAGAGATGTTGGGGTGTTCCCATTCCTGTTTTTTATCAGAAGAACACGGGAGAAAGCCTGATAAACAGGTATTTATCTAACTTTATGTACTGAAAAATGAAAGAAAGAGCACTGTGGTACTACAGTTATAAAATACTATGAAACTTCTACATATATAAGTATAAATACATTTTATTACTTGCAATTGTTTATACACACACCTAATTCAGTTAAATTAATCAAAAAAACATTACTATGTGAATATGAATATGACTTTTTAAGTGATAGGAATCAATTTAGTTAGGTACTTAAGTTATCTGAAGAGTCCTCTTGATAGTAATTGAGAGTCCTCTTGATAGTAATTGCCACTTTCATCTCCCATCTTCAAGTTAAGTGACCTGGCATTAATTAGTCACTGGCTTTTACATTTAAGCAAGGAATAAAATGCAAGTTGTAGCTAGTTTATAGATATAGATTATAGATGTAAATTGTAACTGTAATCTTAGCACTATGAATTGAATAACATAGACATTTTGTCAAAATAACTTTTCAGCTTGTCAGTTATTGAAATTCAGTAACTGACACTGAGAAATCTGAAGAGGAATAACCAAGTCAGTTGCAAAATAAATAACTATACTTTGTTTCAAAGTAAAATGAGAGTGTTTTTGAAGAGACAGCCTCAATAAATGTGAGTGACCTTTGGCTGTATGAGTTGGTAGGTAGGTTTAATGCTTCAGGTGCTAGCCTTATTCTGCCATCTTTAGGTTAAGTTAACAGTAGCCAGTTATTGCAAACATTGCATGTTGCGTATGCCAGGCAGTGTAATGTAGAAGAAATCTAGCTATGTAAACAAGAAAACTTAACCAAATGCAATCCTTTTTGGCTCTTAAAAAGTGTAATAGGGTGCTGCTTGCACCCATTTCGGGAGCAGAGGAGTATTCGACTGTGAATATTCATTAAGAGATTATTGGAGATCTACATTCATTGCTTTATTCCGTAATTGTGTTCTGCCTTAATATCTGCTAGTGTAACTCCACTGTATACATCTTAACCTCAGATTTTTTTTGGTGAAAATTCATTACAGATAGTAAGATAACACAAATTGTGTTCCAGAACTTTTTTTTTTAATTATTATTGTGTTGAATAAATATACTGTAAAGAGCCAAACTTGTTTTCCAGAGGCTAGACTGAGAACGTAAGTGTAGTGGATAGTAAGGCTTGGGGTGTAGGAAGGAGAGAATGGACTTTAAGCAGCTAGTCCTAAGCTTCACCTGGTGTGATAGGGTGTGTTAGGTGCGCAGATAAGTACTTTGCCTCTCTCACAGCAGGCAATAACTGTGAGAAATGACTACAATAACTGTAGTCGTTTATGGTACTTGAGTAACGCTGAAGCACATCAGGAAATAAACAGATGGAGGCTCTGTGGCGTGTGAAATAATTTTACCTGCAAAAATTGTTACTATATTTTAAAAGAAAGTATATGTTCACATCAAACGTTACAATTTCTGATGAGTATTTATTGTAGTCTATCTGCAGAGTAGGCTTGATATGTTCCTTGTATTTGCTTAAAATTGCTCAACGTGCATTGTTGCAACAAAATAAGAGTATAGTGAAATACAGTTTAGCAGTTCTCAGTCAAACATGAAGGGCACCATGAAGCAATAACTCCACCAGGTGTTAGAGGAGCTGTCCCCCAGTGGCTTTTAAAAAAAGATGTCTTCTGTAAGCATTTTGAGCTGTGTGAGAGTATCACTGGAGTTGTATATGTGCCTGTCAGGACATTCTGATGTGACAGACTGTGTGTGTAGGTACCAGGCTAGCAGTTGCACATGTTAGTGATTGAACAGAGGGATGGTATGGCATGTTTGATGGGCATTGATCAAGGGGAAAAACAAATAGACTTATTCAATATACTTGAAAAGTTTAGTTTTATTTCATTCAACTGACAGCTTCTGATGCTCATGTATAATCAGTACTCCGTACTTCTAAAATATTTTGCAGTAAAGGTGAAATTTTCAAAGAAAAAGTGTAGAATACTTGTTAAATATGTAAAGTTAGCCATAGCAGACTTCTGCAGCCAGAGTAGGAAAAGTGCGCAGAATATTGGCCTACAGAAATGACAGGCAAATTTTGAAAGCAGTCTGTCAATTCATAGGTCATTTTCCTGGGCACCAGTTCTTACTGAAATACACAAATAAGCCCAAATATTTTGTTGCATTTGTGTTAGCATTTTTGAGAATAAGCTGCTGACATATTTCCAACACTTGAGAAGTTTCCTATGTAAATTGCACAAAAAAATATAATTAAAACAACAATAAATAACTTACATTTCAAAACACAAGCTGTTTTCTTATCTTGAATGCTGGATAAATATGCTTCCAGTAGCATCTGCTCCGCAGTCTTTGAGTGGCTATCAAAAGTAACAGCATCTCCACTGGAAGTCAGTGTAGTCCACATGGAGTTGCTGTTACATTTGAGAGCACCAGTGGTCTGTCTTGAGCGATCCTGTCTTATGTATCACCTGTAAAAAAGACTTTAAAAAAACAAAAAAATCCCTAAAATAAATTGCTGGATTTCCCTCTGTAAGTCAGACCATATTCATTTGGTATGTGAAGGTCTGCAGGAAACTTCTATTAAAATGCAACTGCTGATCTCTAACAGACAGGATTTTTGGTAACTGAAAAATATTCTGTCTAATGTGAAAGCTAAGAGCTAGATTTTAATATTACAAATAAGATTATATGCAACAGGTTTGATGCCAGATATCCATTTGAGTCTTCCCATTTGCTGCTGTGGCCCCATATAGCCCTTAAAGAGATTTGAATATATGATACTGTTGTCTGAAGTTATAAATTTAATTTTCTAATGAAGGTTAGATCCATTAGATATAGAGTGTACCTTACCACATTGCAATCAGGAATTAAAAAATAGTATAAAATAATAAAAACCTATAAAAGACGGAGAAAATAATATTTTTTCATGATTGCAATTTGTGGTAAAAATTATGAAAAATAAAGGCACAAGTCTGCAATCTTTCTGCACAAGGAGAGAAAAGGACTTTAAATAGAATAAATGCACAAATGAACACACTGTTTGATTGCTTTTTTGAGGAAATACTCTGATTCTAGAAAATTGTGTAAATAATGAAAAAGGAGAAAAAGAGATCCAGAAGTAAAACTAGAGATTTATATTTCCAGTAGCAGCTCAGACCAGGCAATAAATGTGAGATACATACTTTTATTTTTATCTTGTGCATTAACTTATTTTAAAATTTGCTGTTCAGAAATTTGTAATAATAATACCAATTTTGCAGATAAATATTGCAAGGGTTATTCAAATGCCTGAGAACTCATCCACTTCTCTGTGACTCTGATTAGCAAGTAACTTAAATTTCTGATATATGAAAAAAAATGGTTTTGATATATACCTACCCTGCATTCTAATTTGCTTTTTAAAATATGAAAACATTTCAGTCACTTGTAAGCAATAGCAACTTACCGTAGCGTAAATACTTACAGCTGAAGTATAAAGATTTGTATGAAAAAGGAAGGTAACTTGTCTTCTTTACTGTCGTTGGAAAAGAGGTCGAGAGAACATCAGGAACTGTATTCTTCTCCTCCTGGCTATATCTTAATGCTGTCTAATTTCTGTTAACACATTAAATAAGTGTTCAGCATAATCAATATCAGACTTCAGAGTGATTGGCTGGTGTCGTGGTAGCGTGAATTGCCGTAGGGGTTTCGGTGTTAAAAACATAGCGAGTGACACGTAATGCAAGTTCTTCTAGATACGGTGTATGAATACAGGGCAAAGTTTTACAATGGTGTTTATTGCTAACTCTGTGAATTATCATGCTCACGTTGAAGCCCACAGATTATAAAGTGATGAGTAGTTATTTGAGAAAGGTGGTTTTTCACTTGCACCTTGAATAAAAGTACTCTGCAAAAATCTTCCTCTTACAATACAGATATCTTACATATAGTTAGTTACTTCTTTCTCTTGTGATCACAGCTAGTTGTGTGGATCCTGGGAGAACTTAGAGTAATAGGGTGGGGCTTTTGTTTGTCTTGGATTTTTGAAAATGTAGGAGGAAAAGGTTTCATGAAATCATATCCTCGTAGTCTTAACTATCTTCTCTTTAATATGTTTGATTGGATGATGGTTCATGTTTACTCATTTTCTGTGGGGAAACTGAACATAATGGAAAACATGCACTGCCAAAATATTTTTTACTTGATTTGATACAGTGATAGAATTTTGGGAATATTGAGCAATAATAAGTTGACCTATCAGTCATGGACTCCTTATTTCTTGTAAGTGATTCGTAACACAAATTTAACGTCGTAGTTGTCTGGGAACGTATCCACAGCATAATCATACCTGCTAGTCACATCTGTCACGAAAATGTCTTAGTATTAATTTATGAAATTATTTCAATAAACTTTTACATCACATAACGATACACTTGGTGAAAGGTTAGTTCATATTATGTTTTGTAGAAATGGTGTATGTACAGTGGTAGATAGTTGTAGTGTGGTGTTGGCTACTACACTTACGGTAAATGAAGACAGTTTTTTATAATGGTTTCCCAAGGGAGACTGACAGCAGTGTTTTACTTCCTTCTTGTTCTTCCCCCTGCCTCTGATGAGAAGAGCAGTTCATGCTTACTATGGGTAATATGGCTTGCACTGCCATAGTGCTTCTGTCCCCATGTTGCTCCCTCTGCAATTAATTTCCTCAAATATGTGTGATAGACCATAATCTCCACTGAGGAGAGATGTCTAGAAAAAATGCTTCTTTTCACTCTAGAAGAGTTAGGTAGGTAGTGAGTACTCAATTTAAATACAGTCTTTTCCTCTCATTGCTGCAGGACAGTGAGCATTTCCTATGAGATCTGAAAGGATCTGATGCATATTAAAAGTACATGTATGTATCTGTACCTATACATTTTATATATATTAGATATTCTTTTAAATAAAGAACAATCTTGATTAGAGACTTTTTTTTAACAAATGCTGTCATATAGCTCATCTTGATCTAAGTGAAATGTTCACCCAATAGAACTATTAGCAATTTTAACTTCAAAACAGCCTTGCCAGCAGCAAGTTCCCCTCCAAAAGACTTAAAAAATTTTTATTCAGACACTACCAATGTAAATCACCAGCCTATATACGTTCTGAAGAACAGGCATTGTATAGAAATGTACTGAATTTTATGACAGATCTTCTCACGCTAATGAATAACTGTCAGAGTTCCTTAAGACTGTGTTGTTAGTTAGTTTGCTTGCTTTGAAGCTGAAGGAATCAGAGAGCTACTAAACTGAACGTAGATTTAGAGCAGCTTTGGCACATCTAGGCTTTTGCTCTCCAGAATGAACCAAAGGGGGGTTTCAGGGGTTATTCCCTTTGGAATCCCTCATTGGAATCCCTCATTTGTCAGTACCCTAGTTTTTTTTTTTTTTTTTTTTTTTTTTTTTTT
>NC_048895.1:23984199-24066989 GCF_011077185.1 Oxyura jamaicensis
TTTTTTTTTTTTTTTTTTTTTTTTTTTTTTTTTTCAAAAAAAAAAAACAACTTCTGTGGAACTCTGTGTTAAATTAACAGTTGCAAGTCAGAAAACTGAATTATAGAATATCAGAATATCCAGAGTTAGAAGGAATCCACAAGGCTCATTGAGTCCGACTCCTGGCTCCACACAGGACCACCCAAAAATTAGATCATATGTCTGAGTGGTGGTGCTTTGGACTGTAACTCCTTAAAGCTCAGAATATCTAACAAACTGATTTCTGCTGTCATAAAGCTGCTTTTTTTTTTTTTTTTTTCTCCTGAGAGAGCTCTGAATTTGGAGATTTAGCGAGAAGAAAGCAAGGGATAGTTATTGGCTAGCCTCAGGGAAATGTACTAGGGCTGGATTTGTTGTTTGCATTTATCTTTGAGAGGTAACACTTCACAACTGGAAGTATAGGCAAACAGGCCTCTGTGCAAATATTTCTGAAAGGAAAAGAAGGAAAAGATACCAGTCAGAAATGGAGCTCCTAAATGTTGTTTTACCAAGATAAATGTTAGCAGATACATTACGAAGCCATAAATTGTGTCCCATGATCATTGAACTGGAAAGTGAATGACATCCATTCGAGTCTGAAAGGGTAAGAATGGCACTGGTATGCCAGCTGGCTGTCATTTTGTGTGTTACTGGTTAGTGTGCCTTCTCTTCATAACGGGTACTGGGACATTCTACTTGGATTTACTTTGAAAAGACTATGATAGGTTAATACAAAACTGTTGCTCTGACATAGTCATTTTATCTCCACAATCAACAGTAAAATTGTGTTTTCTTCTCACTGTCATGCCTCATGTGGTGTTACTATGGAATAATTTGTTTTACATCTTCTTGGAGAACATAGGTCTTCATGTTTAAACTGTGTCTAAGAGTCCACTAAATGCTGTAGTGATGCAGCTCTGCTTATTGACAGTACAGCAAAAACATTGTGCTGATGTCCACGTAGAAAACCAAGTGGTGACACTACGGAAGTTAGATTGTAGGCCTTTGGTATTTTCGAGATAATTGTAAAAGATCCTTATTTTGCTGATTCCCATTTTGCAATATTTTGTCAATAAATTAATTAATTGATTACTTGAAGAGTTAAAAACTCTTTAAAAACAGATCTCTGGTGACTTGGGTAACATAGTGGTTTTAGTTTGATGTTTTCAGGTCATGATGGTCTGCTGTATTCCCTAGGTACAACAGAAGTTCTAAAAATCACCTCTTCAGTAAATGCTCTGTGAGTCAGCAAGATAAAGTGCGTTTTGTGGTGTTTTTTTGTTGTTGTTTGTTTTTTGTTAAGCTATCTTAAAGTACACCCAGACTTGGCATTAAGTGATACTAAAAATCACCTTGCCTACTGTGGACAATTAAATGTATCGTAAGTAGTGAAGAGAACTGTTCACTTTTTCGTTGTGTTATCTGTTCACAGCAGAAATAAAATGCTTTTTTTTTTTTTTCTTTTAATTTTTCCATAATGTGTATTTGGTTCAGAACCTTTGTCCTTGCTGGAGCCATACCATATGGATTCATATATGCCTCAGAGTGTCTGTTGAATGGTTGATTACATCCTTCCTCTACTGGATACAAAAATTGCAGTTTTCCCCACATTTGGGAATAATATGGGAAGAGGATTCTTCTTATTAAAAATAAAAAAAAATAAAATTCTAAAAAGGTAGAATCCAGTCAAATGGCAGTCTAATATGAAATCTGTACATTATTTTAAATGGTGATGTTTTCTAACTCTCCGTTTGTTTGCTCTCTATCCAGTGGAGAAAAACCTATTGTCAAAAAGAGCAAGTATTTTTTGGAAAATAGTTGTTTAGTTTTCTGTAAATCTGAGATTGAGAAATAGCAAGTGAAATTAATTTTAGAAGTCTTCAAGCTGCTGGTATCTTTTCCAAGTGCCCAGTTACTGAGTATTTGCAGAAAAAGCTGTCCAGATGCATCTGGGTTTCCTCTATGTCCAGGCTTTTACATAACGTTGCAGCTGGTGTCTTGGAAGACCGAAGTTGGAAATCTTTTCTAATACAGGCAGAAAATCTCTGGAGACTTGCCTGGATTAGAAGCTGGAAAAGTCAGAGGTCCAAATAGCTTAATCTCTTTCTCAGTATATCTCACTGCGTTGGATCTGGGATACTTGTAGAGAGATATGGTTAATTCATCAGTTAATAAATCCTTTTTTCCCTGCTAAACAGTGAAACGATCACAGATGTCATCAAAATAGTGGAGCAGCAAGGAACAGATGCATGGTGGACCCTTCCTATTGAACAACTATTATCAAAAGAGGCTGTGGCAAAGGTAATTTTTTACTTAAATACAGAAAGTGCTTGAGAGATGGTTCAGTGATGAGAAGTAATATAAAACCTTTGTAGATTCTCGTGATCCTTTCCAGTCTTCTGTCTTTATGAGAATGTATCCTGTGAAAGGAATATTCAGAAAGTGATACCTGAATGTGACAAGAATCAGATTTGTGCCATTAATTCTGGGCTGAGATCTCCAACCTCCTCCTTTTAGGTCAGGAGGAAAATAACATCCTACTTAACTAAATTATGAGTGCAAATATATATTGAGCCTTTGTAATTAAAATAAATCTGAATTTGTATTTAGTTTTTCCTATCTTTATATTGTTGCTTTTACATTTGTGTTTGTAAGCTAACAAACTGCAGTGTTACTCTGCCATCATCAATAATTATCTGCAAATTGTTGTGAAAAAATATCTGAATTATTTTTTCTCGCAAAGTTGGTAGCAGAACCTATGCAAAACTGGTCCAGAAACAAAATATATTTTATTTCTAGCTTTGAAAAACACTGATGATATGGAGTATCCTATTTGCATTTTTTAATAATTGTTTTTCTAATAGGCTGGTGGTGGTCACGATGTTTTGGATTATGTCAAGGGACAGGATGTCCTAGACATCTGGTTCGATAGTGGAACTTCCTGGGCTCATGTTTTGGAAGGTACAGTATTAGATGTTGATCTTTCTTTTATAATACTTGGAGAACAAAATATAATTATTTTACATGATGCTGTTGGTATCAGCAAAACTGAGTCAGATTATGCCAGCAACAAACTGGTTGTGATTTCTTGTAAAGCTGCTTTTGCTCGTAAAGATTATGGTTTAACATTGGCAAGCTCGTATTCAGTATAGTTGAAGTTGAGATTTTTATAATACACTATTCTGACTGATCTTGCCATGTGGCATACAATGAATCTCCTCATGAGAATATATTTGTTCTATAGAAATTTCATGGCACAAATAGCCAAGGTATTTCACCACTAGTTGGTAACTTTTAAATTTTTGTTTCAGTAATAAATTTCAGTTTGTGCTAGGGGATTCTATTTGAAGCAGATCAAAATTGAGATCAACAGCTGAATCTAAGAAGGTTTAATCATTTTAACAGTGTGGATGTACAAGAGTACTTCTTCATTTCTGATTACTTTCAGTAGCTAAATATCTTGTTGCTTAAAATATTTTATTGCTGTATGTTATTTATAGTTCCAACAGCTAGTAGTTGCTACTCAGCAGGTCTGCTACAAGTGAAAAACATTATTATGGAAAAATTGGTAGCAATTTTGTATTCAGGTAATATATACGATATAGCATGTATCGATCTATCTGTCTATCTAAAACACACTATTTGCCTGGAGGGTAGTCCAAAGTCAGGAGTCCTTTCTAAAGGAGGAGTCTGGTCTCATGCATAAAGTCTGTTGGACTTTAAACCCTCAGTACACAATTGTGTGATAACAATCTTGTTGAATTATAAAACACGTTAGTACCAGGGGTTTTATTTCTTAGCAACATGGTCAGGCAACAGTACCATCAGCAAACTTTTTTTTTTTTTTTTTTTTCTGGAAGACCTTTACATACATTAAGGTTCATAATCTTTTTTTTTTTTTTTTTTCTTAAAAAAAAAAGTTTCTGGTTTGGTTTTTGAAAGGAGTTAGGAAGTAGTGGTATTTTACGTGCACAGTTGCATTTTTGCATTCCTTGATGGCTTAACACTTTAGGATGCAAAAAGTATCTCTAATCATGTATAAAGGAAGGACAGCGTGTTTAATAAGCAGTAGCAGAATCGAGACCCTTGATTAATTTGTATAATGCTCCCATATGGATTCTGTAATGTCTAATAAATGTCTTTCACAATACCAGATGTCTTTCTTCACGATACCATTAAAAGTGCCTCTTCTCTATCTACTTATGTATTTGCATGAAACTTGCTGGGACTCAATGTGTGTGAGGCTTCTTATTTTGCTGTCCGACATGACTGGAGTAGCCCAGCTGGTTCAAAATCTATGGGAAGGACTAACAAGCAGTGTGATTTCATAACCTCTTTATCTTCAGAAATGCCACAAAAAGTTGTTTTACCTTTTGTTCTGTGTAGTTGAGGCTCCCAGACACCGCCAGAAGTGGAAGTACAGAGCCAGAGATTCGTATAAATTGGCAGATTTAATTTAACCTTTATGAAGAATGTAATTTGCAAGAGAATTTGTTGAATTCATAGTTTTGTATTCTCAATATACTCCAGATTTTAAAACTTTTTTCAGAACTTTGTCATATGTAAGTAAAAATAATTGGCAAGGCTTGCAAAATGGTGGGATTCCTTTCCAAATTACTTCTTGGGTGGGAAAAAAAGATTAAATCCATGCAGAAACCCAAAATTCCGTAGTGATTGCCACAACAGGAAGAAGGACTTCCTCTGGTGTAAACTCGTGAAAGCACGCTGGCATCTGGGAGCTGGCAGGCTACCTGTGAAGTGCTACCTATTAATTTTGTAGTAAGAGATCAGCGATAACAGCAGTTACTGCTTGCCTGGTGAGGACAGTGTCATGCATGGCAGTGGTTCTTTTAAAGGGTTGCAGCACATGAGTTGATTTCAGGACAACCTGAAGATATAATAGATGACTAAAAATGTATGACTAATGTTTGTAATTGTTGTGCTCTACTGTGAACTCAAGTTATTGAAAATTATAAATCCACAATTTTTCTGCCAGTAACCAATAAATGACGTTACGGATGTTCCTGCCAGTTCCAGTCTCACAAGTACAAGTAGTTTGCTGTCAGCTCTGTGACTTGGGGAACTTGGGTTTGAGCTTGCACTGGACTTTAACTACCTGTCTGAGCAAAACACTCATGAAATGAGATGTAGCAGTTTTAAAGTTCATCCCTTTAGCTGTTGGTCACACAGATTGCTTTCAAAAAATAGGGCAGGCTGGAAAGAGGAAGAGATTCTGCAATATGAAGTTTTTGAATGAATTAAAGGAATTGCTCAGGGACAGCAGCCTCAATGGCCTAAATCATGGACTGCATGGGTATAGTAGTATTTCTAAGACTTGCCATGCTGCACTTCCTACCACAGATAGTGCATAGTTCCAACGGAAATGACCTCGAGTTGCTCTTTTTGCACTAAATTATAGTTATCTTTCTTTTTGCAGCTTAGTGTTATCGAGGGCATCACTTCCAGCTAACTGACAAATTGACCTAAGTTGAGATTACTGTGCCATTCTGCACTGGCACCGTGACAATGAGGTGTGTCTTGCACTCTGAGATCAAAGATTTAGTTACTGTAGTCACAAGCCTAAAAATGGACAACTATAGTTGTCCATTTTATAGAGTGTGTGTAAATTACGTAATAAACAGCTTGCACCACTGAGAATGCAACTGTAAAGTTCTTTAAGAAAAGATCTCTTCTGCTTAAAGTTTTCTGGGGATACTTTTTTCTTCATTAGGGTTCTGTTTGCATAGCACTATTTTCACTGAACGGTTTATTGTTGTGCGATCTACTCCCATTTATTTTTGCTACACGTGCTTCAAATATTGTTTGAAAGAAACCATTTCCACATTCTTTCATGCAATGTTAAGATTTTGGTGTGAATGCTTTGTTTATGAGTGAATTCCTTTTCACAGTACTACTGCTGTGAGATAAGTGTTACTGGTGCTAATGCACTGTGTACAAAAAAGTTTGGTAAAGGCAAAATTTGGTTCTAAAGCATTTACTAATTTGAACAGAAATGCCCTGTTCTGTGATATCAGGGACTTTTTGTTTGTTTGTCCAGCTTTTTGATAGTGCTTATTTCAATAGCTGTCTTTGGAGTATCTCTCTCAGATAATTATTTTCTGTCTTTAAATTATCTTACAGATCTTAAAATTTTCCTCATGGGCAGAGTACCAAGTGTGTTAGAAACTTGAGATTACCATTTTTTTCAATACATTTCATATAAAAAATGCCCACTGAACTGTACTGGTGTTTAATCTTCTGTCAGTACAAGTTGTGCAGCTTTCTACCCCTAGTTTTGAGTTGCACTGATGGTGGTTCTCAGCATAACTTTTTCCCTATCTTATTGACTAATATTTAACCAAATGAATGTGACTATTTTACAACTTACCTATCTATGTGTTTAAACTTTTGTGCTGACTGAGAGACTTGAATTTATCTTAGCTGATTCATTCCTGGCATTAAAATACAATATGTTTAATCTAAAAGTCAAAGTCTGTAAGATCAAAGATACAGAATCTTGAAATCCAAACCAGAAGGATCATAAATTGTAATTCTCTTTAATGACCTATGTACTACAATTCAGTGTAAGATAAACAACGGAAGTCTCTTCTGGCTTGTTGAACATATTCCTTCATTTAGAAAGAAATGTGCACTGCTCTAAGTAATTTATATATAAGCAGTGTAACTTTAACAAAACTGAGGAAGGGGAGCTACCAGTATGCTTGAAAGGCAGTGTTTGTATATGCAAATCCTATGTTTGTGTTTTACAGAGATCAAATGTTCAGGCCCCCATTAAACATGCAAGTTACATTAGCCAGCTTGCCAGACATTCTCATTCTTGTCAAAAAAGACCAGTACAATTTGCTGTTTGTAATCAGTTGTTTGTTTAAATTCTTCTCTTCTGTAAGTTTTAACTTGTCATTGCTCTGAAGATGTCACTTTCCTAAGAACAGTGTGTAGGAAACTAGCTATTTGTTATTTACAACAACTTTTTGTTACAACAAATGTGTTGCTGCTGTTTTGTTACAGATTTTGCACTATTCTTTTCTTCCTAGCCACAAATATTCTTCTTTTTTTTTTAAATCTTGTTCTCACAGGTAGTTTTGCAGTCTGTTAATACAAAGATCGATCCCTACTTCTTCTTCTGCTTTTAAAACCCAAATTATTTGTAGATTTTCTTGAAGAACTAAACAAATGCATTAAAAACCATTACATCCACCCACGCATTTTTCCTGTGCTAGCTGTAACTGCATGGCCTTGACCTTTGTAATGTTGAACTTCCTTTTATTGCAGGATGGATCTAAATATCGAAACTTCCATTAAGTTAAACAAATAAATCAAGTATGTCAGCAGCAGAAAGAAGCATTGTCTCAGGGGTCCTAGGCAGAGGACAAAAGGAACTATAAGATAAAAACTGATAAAAGATTAAATAAAAAAAAATATCTGGATATCTGGAAAATTATGCCAACATCTTTTAGAATCCTGCATTCTTCCAAATAGAGTGTTGCACACTTGTAGGCTTTGTGACTTGGATGTTCTGCTGTGCTCTGCATTATTCTGTTCTCACTCTGCTGGTGACCTGGCCGGGGTTGTTTAAGACTAGGAGGGACTACCTGAGTCAACAAATCTTGCACCCTTTCATACAGTGACTGAATTCCACCAGGAAAGCCGTTAAAGCTTTGCTGCACTCTTTCAGCCCTGTGGGAAAGCTGGTTTTGCTCTTCTGCTTTAAATGTGCTACTAATACTTGCTCTTTCTCCTTTTTTTTTTTTTTTTTTTGGTGACAACAGTATTCATTAGCTACAGTTGTCCTTCTCTAGCATTCCTCTTTGTGTGCATTTAGAGAATAATATTTCCACTTGGCCTTCACATAGATAAGCTAAACAAGCCAGGCTCCTCCAGACTGCCCTCTCACACAACACAACAGGCTTTCTGTTTCCCATCTTGTCTCAACACTTTCCTGAAATTTTTTAACCTTCCTGGAACACCAGTGACCAGAAATGTAAATTCTGTCACAGGTGAGCTGCGGTCACAGAGAAAGCTTCCTGGTCTCCTCTGAAAATACCTGACACAGGCTAGTCAGTCACGTTACATCTGTGACTTGTATCCTGAGTAATAATTCCCAACTGATGAAGTTTCGGGTTGTAGCGTAGATTTTTATTAATTCTTCAGTATGTGATCTTCTCTTGTATCCTTCAGTTGGATTAGGAGCACTTGGAATGTAATTTGAGTGAAGCGTTCTGAGTGTGATAGCTTCTGCTTTAATAACTTATTATTTTGTTCACAGGAAAGCAAGCTTATTTGTTAAATTCTGGAGTTCAGCCAGTGTTGGATTTTAACAAACTTTGTAATACTGATGAATCACTTGTAGCATGTTCAAGTAACCACACAGCATTTATAACAGTAAATCCATTTTCAATCTACTGGATCGAAAGAGCAGAATAAGTTTTAGTAATCACTTGCAAAGAATTTCTGTTAAGTATTTAATTGTTCAGAGTTACAGGCTGATGATATCTGAAACAAACAAACAAACACTCTGACAAATCTTCTATTTTTAAAGGTACAGAACAAAGAGCAGATACATACCTTGAAGGAAAAGACCAACTGGGAGGTTGGTTTCAGTCCTCACTACTAACTAGTGTGGCAACAAGGAAAAAAGCACCGTTTAAGTAAGTGCATGGATTGCAAACGTGTCACTAGTTCATTTATTAAATATTTGGCTGGTGATAGTGTGGACAGTAGTGTGGAAAGAAGAAAAATCAAACCATTACCACGTATCTGACTTAGTTTTTTTTTAAATTTTCATTATGAAGTTTCTTGTGGGTTAGATTGTAATGGATTTATTGTTTAAAAAATTTGTGTCTTAATAGATGTTTTCTTAGTCATTCAGGTTATATCCTATTACATTATCAGATACAGGTCTTGCAGATCTGTTCTTTAGCTGTCTCTTGCTTAATAATCAAAGGAATTGTTATGGGAGATACAGTATGAAAATCACTTATGATCATTGGCAGGTATGATAGGAATAGAGGGAATGGTCTCGAGTTGCACCAGGGGAGGTTTAGGTTGGAATTGAGGAGACGTTTCTTCTCAGAAAGAGCAGTCAGGCATTGCAAGGGGTTGCCCAGGGGGTGGTGGAGTCACCGTCCCTGGGGGTCTTCAATGAAAGGTTGGACCTGGTGCTTAGAGATATGGTTTAGTGGGTGACACTGGTGGTAGGGGGATGGTTGGACCAGATGATCTTGGAGGTCTTTTCCAACCTTAATGATTCTATGAATGTTAGGCTATAAGGCATTCAGAATTACCAAGTGCATGTCTTATAGCTGTGACATACTGCCTGTCCCCTTGAAGACAAAAAACATAGAGGAGGATAGTATGAGTCAATTTGCAGGGAGTCTGTGCAATTTTAAGAAATACTTCGGTTTAAATAGTAAATAATGCTTTAGTTTTTAATACATCTGAAGCATATGTGCCCTGGATATCTGTTAACAATGTATTGGTCACAAGGTAAAATGAAATGAGGAAAAGGAAGATATAAGTGCTACTTAGATGGTATATTCCATCTGAACTCTACAAATGGAGCCTCAGGTTTACCAAAGTAGAAGATTTCTTTGTGTTTTCACTTAACGCATATCCTCATTGGAAATGTATTCTTAACATAGTTTTTTGGTGAGATTTTTTTCTTTAAAATCTTTCCTTCAGGACTCTGGTAGTTCATGGATTTACTCTTGGTGAGAAAGGGGAAAAGATGTCCAAATCCATTGGCAATGTGGTTGACCCCGATGTGGTAGTCAACGGA
Organism: Oxyura jamaicensis; assembly: GCF_011077185.1. NCBI lineage: Eukaryota > Metazoa > Chordata > Aves > Anseriformes > Anatidae > Oxyura > Oxyura jamaicensis. The sequence goes on from NC_048895.1 coordinate 23,994,017, forward strand.
GGTGAAGTAAGTCAAACTCATGTGTTTCTTAGAATTACTTGTTAGAGTTTTTTGCTGCCAGATTCTGTAGCTGTCTCGTGGCATGTATTTCTCTATACAGCTGTCTTGCAGCAGAACTCTAGAAAGCTTTTCCAAAGAGTCTGGCTACATTGCAATTCTGTTTGGCTGGAGTAAAAACTTTGGGTTGTTTTATGTCAATTGTAGTGCTTAAAAATTGTTCTATGATAAAGAAAAAGAAATTATTTAGAAGATGTAGATAGTTCCTTTTTTATTTGAGAACTTTGTTGTTGAAATGATGGAGAGGTGGGATTTAAAAAAATGTAAACACTGCTTTCAAATCGATTGGCACTTGCAAGCTGGGCCTAGCAATGAAGCAGTCAGAACAGGGGTTGCATCCCAGCAGCCTGCCTACTCTCAGACAGGGAACTTGATTTCATTTAGGGGTCAGGGAATTTATTAATGCGAATTTATTCCTTCCCCAAACCTGCTGTTGCTCTTTCTGAGGTTTCAAAGGCTTATTTATCTGATTCAATAAAGCAGCAAATAGTTTCTGTTCTTTCAAGGACAGAAGCCATTCCCAGAGTTGAAAACAGTATGAAGCAAAACATATATAATCTTCAGATATTAACGTTGATGTTTTAATGTCAAGTATTCAGAGGATTCAAGGCACTATATAAGATGAATTTATCTTAATTTACCTGAGTTCCAGCATTGCCCATACACAGACTGCTGTGAGCACATGCCGTAGTCCTGGCTTAACAGTAAACCTTGCTAAAAGAGGAGTGAAGGCCTCCAAACACATTGGCCTTCTGGGCACTGTTGCAGATAAATTCACAGCACTGACAAGGTGGATTTTCTGTGTTCACCGTGCTGCATGACCCTCCCACAAACACCGTTTTTTCTAGCGTGCCTTCTATCTCTACTTAGGATCACACCAAGGATCCCCCCTATGGTGCTGATGTTCTCCGCTGGTGGGTAGCGGAATCCAATGTTTTTACCGAGGTGCTGATTGGGCCGGTGGTACTTAATGCTGCAAGAGATGATATTAACAAGGTAAGAACCAAGTATGCTAATATTCTGTATTCTGAGAACAGTTCCTCTTCATATTTGGTATCAGGTGAGTAGAATTCATTGCAAAGGTTTAAGTAGGTGCTACTGCTCTTTACATCTGTGGATCAAACAGTAAAGTGTGCTAATGAAAAGAGTGCTTTTTGCAGCATGCCTAGTTAACATCCAGTCTTCACAATTTCTGTAGGTCCTTTTGGCATATGTTCCTCATGGTATTTTGTAATTATTCAACCACTCAATTTGAAAAACAACTAAATTTAGTTAATTCGTTATAGGATATTATCATTTTGTGTTTTATTTAGAGTGCAAACCATCTATATTTAGTTTGTCTTGTCTGCTCCTAGCTTCGGAATACACTACGTTTCATGCTGGGAAATATGGCTGACTTCAACCCAGAAACTGATTCCATCCCGCCTGCAGAGATGTACATAGTAGATCAATACATGCTACATTTATTGCAAGACTACGGCAGCAAGGTATGGGTAAATTTTAGTTAGATGAGTACGTGTATGTGCGGTGCTTCTGACAGGGTATAGACTCTAGGCAACGTGCTTTAAGTGTATGAGTAAAGAGCATGCATCCAGTAAGCAAATTATGATCACTAATGTTTTTTTAATGCAATGTGTACTTCTTCTAGTACATATCAATTTCTGAGAGGAAGGTTTTGTTTTAACGTTCTCAACTTGTTTTTGACATGAACCTGTTTTTCCCATGTACCCCCACCTAAGACCTAAAATTAGAAATCTTTAGAAATAGTTAGGAGCTAAACAAACAAAACCAGAAACTTAATCTTAAAACTTAATCTTTAAAACTTAAAACTTATCTGCTGTATTCCAGATCTTTTAATTTATGTCACTTGGAACCATTCTGCTGAATGGGAAAGTATGGACATAATTTTTGGGGTTCCCCTGCCTCAAATTTGAATAGAAATGATTTCTTTGTTCTAATTAATTAACTGAATTAATTGTCTTAACACCTTTCCCCTGCTACAACCTATAAAAAAAAACAAAACAAAAAAACACTCAAAGACTTCCCTTCACTCATCACAGCTCCACCAAGTTCAAGTTTCATCAGGGGTAGTCATTGTATGCTTTGTGATAAAAATCAGCACCCTGTTCTCTCTCTCTGCTCCCTCTCCAGGTTACAGAAGCATACAAAGAATATGATTATAGCAAAGTTGTTCGATTATTGCAAGCATTCTGTTCCAGAAACTTGTCTAACTTTTATTTCAGCATAATCAAAGACAGGTAAGTTCATTACTGCTGCCTTAAAGTCATCATGGAAAAGGGGGGAAAAACACCAAATTAATCATTTTGAGATGGAGGTAATAACACTTCAGGCAAATGTTGAGTGAATCCAGACCCTCTGGGAACAGTTCAGTGTTGTCCTGTAGCACACTAAAGTCCACAGGTGAAAGCTTAGCTGCCGTCAGCTGTCTTTGTCATCTCTGTGTTTCTACATTCTGTCCATTAGGGGTAGTGAGTCATTTTGAAAGGTAATCAAGCATTGTACATATTTAAACTACCTTTTAAAGACAGATTATTGAAATTGCATTTCTACTTAGAAATGCGTACGTCTATGTTATTTGTGAGTTTACAGGAAAGTTTTTTTTTTCAGCATTTATTTAGGCAACTTGATGTCTTGCTGATCTAAAAAACTGATGAAAAATTCTAAGGATGTGTGACCTTAAGCACAGATTTAGTATGATAGCTTTGTACATTTTGAAAGGGCTGTATCATAGAGCAAGGAGGTCGGGGGTTATACTGATCAGGCATTACACTGATCTGTGATTTCCAGAATGCACCTAAAGGAGCAGGAAAGCCCGAGTACTAAATGTTATAAATAAACTAGAACAAAGGGCTAACAGACCTACAGGCTCACCTCCCTGTGAAAAGATTCTTTTCTATGCCAATGAAGTAAATTAACATGCCATGTACAAAGTCTCCTTTCCTATGACAAAATGTGGCTGCACACACAAATACTCTTGTACCTGTATCACTGTGCTTGTCTAGAAAATTGGGAATTAGGAAAAGCTTGCCTTAGGCAAGCTAGGGCAGACTACTATACTTTCAAGGTGCACAGTACTACATTCCATGTAAAGTATGGTTCTTGAGTAACAACAATAACATGGAAATACTAAGATAATACTTAACCAGTTTTCATCTCTGTCTTGCAGGCTCTACTGTGAAGAAGAAAAAGATCCTAAACGTCGTTCGTGTCAAACTGTGCTAGCGGAGGCTTTAGACATAGTAGTTCGATCCTTTGCACCCATTGTTCCTCACTTGGCTGAGGAGGTTTTCCAACACATCCCTTACAAGAAAGGTAAAACATGTATAGCTTCTAAGGAGTTGTAACATCCTATTTAACTGCATAGTGGAAAAGAATGCAAATACAGAAATAAGCCATTCTTTTTTATTCTTTTAATAAACACTTGAATAGAAATACACTAAATTAAAAATTCCTTTGTTTGCTTTGCTTCCAAGACTCAGAGGGTGTGTTTCGTACTGGCTGGATTAATGCAAGCTCAGGGTGGAAGAAACCTGGGATTGAGGAAGCAATAGAAGGTGCATGTGCAATGAGAGACTCTTTCCTTGGGTCCATCTCTGGCAAGAATGCTCTGGAATATGAAGTTGTCATTGTAATTGAGCCGGGATTGCTATTTGAATTAATGGAGGTAAATTTGCAACTTAGAATTAGTTATCTGTGCTAAAAATGTTAATTTCTGTAAACTTTCTTCTTCAATCTATGGCTTAAAAAATTGCAAAATCCCAGCATAGTTGAGGTTGGGACTGCTAGAGATTGTATAGCCCAGCCCCTCTGCTCGAACAGGGTCAGCTAGAGCAGGTTGCCCAAGGACCGTGTCCCAGCTGGGTTTTGAATGCTTCCAAGGACGGAGACTCACATCATCTTTACACCTTCCTGTCAGATGGTTATATACAGTAAGATCTCCTTGAGGCATCTCTTCTCCAGGCTGAGTCCCAGCTCTTTTAGCCTCTCTTCACATGAGAAATATTCCCTCCAGTCCCTTCATCATCTTTGTGGCCCTTTGTTGGACTCATTCCGTAAGGTCACATCTCTCTTTTATGGGGTAGGTCAGAATTGGACCCAGCACTGCAGCTGTCTTGTCTGGGCTGAGCAGAGAGGAAGGCTCAGACCACTTCCCTTGACCTGCTGGCAGGACAAGCTGTTGTTGATCTGTGCTGCGAGAGCACATTGCTGGCTCACGGTCAGCTTGTCCATGGGGACACTTTCTCTGCCAAGCTGACTGTTGCTGTGTGCTGGTGCTTGGGGTTATTCCTCCCCCAGGGCCACACATGGCATTTCCCTTCAATGAACTTCAGGACATTTCTGCTAGCTCATTTCTCCATCCTGCTGAATTCCCTGTGACTGTTAGTGCAGCCATCTGGTGTGTCAGCCACTGCTCTGAGCTTTCTGTCATCTGCAGACTTGCTGAGGGCAAGCTCTGCCCCATCATCTAGTTGTTATTGAATGTGTTGCACTGTGCTGGACACCACACTGACCCTGGGCTACACTGCTAGGGACTGGGCTCGAAAAATACCTGTTCCAGTGCTGCTGGCAGGGATATTCCAAATAATCTGCTTTCTTGTTGTGAGGGTCAAGGTAACCTGAACACATTTGAATAGAGAACTTTGAATGCTGCCATTCACGTGTGTAAGGGGTTGGGGGGGGGGTCTGCTTCCTGGTCAGAGCAACTAAAATAGATGGTTGGTTCAAATCTTCCATGCTGATGAGGAGCCATCATTGTTCTTCTTAGCATTTATTTTAAGGAACGGAGTATCTTAGAGCTTGCTGCAGTAGACCTCAATTTTGATGCTGGATTTAAACAGTATGTTCCATATGCACATATTTATACAATTGCACAGGGGCACGTAAACAAAATTGTGCTCTCTTCATGACAAGGCTATGACAACTCTTGCACTCATACATAATAATTCAGGTTTTTTTGCTTTAACCTTTAGTAGCAGGAGGATGCTGGGGAGCAAACACAGATTGCAAGTCTGAAAATTAACTCTCTTCCATAGGCATTGCAGGCTGAAGAATCTTCTAGTGATTCACAGCTCAATGAAATAATGATGGCTTCCCGAACAACCCTGCTGAGCGAGCTACCTAAAGAAATACCTACAGATGCAAACATTATCAAAGGGACCTTTCTAATTAACTTGGAAGGTAAGCGAACTATTCCAGGTATGCTTCTCTGCTAAGCAGTATCTGGATCTTTTCTGTACTACAACCTGTTTGTTTACTTCATATGTAGAACTGAATACTTCACACCGCCACTTAATGACCTCAGTAATAATGCTTTCTTTCACAGGTGGTGATATTCGTGAAGAATCTTCATATAAAGTTATAGCCCTACCTACTGGCAAAGCAAAGTGCCCTCGCTGCAGGAGGTACACTTCTGATTCCTCAAGCACTCCTTGCCCACGCTGCCTGAAAGTCCTTGCTGGAAAAGGAAGCACATGAGGATGAAGTGTCTTTGCGCCAGCTGCTCCAACATAAGTATTGAAGTGTGTAAAAGTGGTGGTTCTCTGAAAGGTCTGCATACCAAAGACTACAGAACCCCTATGCTTAAGCCCCAGCTGGAGCAGAATTATCATGTGCTTTGGGCGGAACCCTATGTGTATATAACTAATTGTGTATAACAATTTTCAGCTTAATAAAAAAGATGGTTTAAAGTAACTGATTTACTAATCTGTATTCTCTAAGTTCACTTTCATTTAAGTGAAACTCCATCATAAGACCTACTGTTTCCTTCTATACTGGCAGCAGGAAATGCTGTGAAACCTCAAAGAAACAGTCCTCCATCCTGGAGCATTTTATTTAGAAAACTAGAAAGAAGAAAACGCTACCTACTAAGAAGAAGGAACAAACACAATGAAACCTCCAATTTTATTTAATCAATTTACACAAATCCACAGCAAATTAGACACAAAATAGCACTATATACAGAATATTACTTACAATACATTACAGATTTGATTGGTGTTGAGTGTCAGCTCTGACCAATTTAGTTACAGTAAAATCCTTTACACAGCTGTACCAGGATACAGGAATGTAATGCAACTAAGACACATTTTTGTTTTTCCTCAGGTTTCATGATAACTGATTCTCTCACGTTTGTTTCTGCAGAAGTTTGAAGTGCTGTCAGGAAAGGTGGTACAGTCACTGCCTAATCTTGCATTCTTCCATTTTTCCCTTACAGCTGTTTTAATTTTACTTCCATGACTGAACTAATCTGAAAGAAAGGCAGACCAGTACCAGCCCCTTAGTCTAACTGGAACTCTTACTAGTCTTTAGTCACTGACTTCCTATACCAGTGTGGTGTCAAAACACTCAGCATCAAAGTGCTTCAGGAAGCCTCATCATCTACATTAAAGTGCAGTGATAAAACGGGATGCTGAACAGATGGAGGAGTCTATGTAGAACAAGCCACCTATAGAACCATGTTTTAGGGGGAATCTAACCCTAAGGTGACAGCAGCACATACTTCAGAAAGGTAAGACCAACTTCTGTCTCTAACACGGCAGAGTACGTTCTTACATATAATGCAAGAAGAGCAGGTTACAAGATGGAGACAGTAATTTCAACTGACTTCAAGACAAAAAACAGCTTACACCACTATTACACCAATCTTTCCTGGCTTTCCTTTAGGTAGAAAATAAACTACTAAATGATGCAAGATAATTTTTAATACCACTCCAACAGTGAAGATGCTCACTATGCAGTTCTCTGTAGGTATTTATACATAAGGTTTGTTTCTTTTTTGTTTGGTTGTTTTTACTTTTTGTTAAGGCTAAGGTATTCAGTACTGTAGAGCTTCAGTGAAGTTGGGTCAACTATTTAAGCAATTTTTGACTACAAGTCAACATGTGCAGAGATCTATAGCATACTACATCTTCTATAAGGATAAGATGGGAACAATCTTACAGTAAGACAGTCCTTGACCTACTTAGACTGAGCAGAGCTTAATAATAAAGGAGAAAGATGTAAATCCAGTTTTAGCTGAAGCCCAACACCCTGGAGACAATGCTGGGAAACTGAAACTGGACTAAAGGATGGGTCTATGTCCGGAGAAGTGAGTTCTCCCATCAGAGCTGATTCTTACATGGGATCTTCTTCCTTTGCATAAGGCCCCAGCACGTTTCATTCTATGTCTAGTGCAGTTGTTATTGTCATGTGTAACAGTTACTAGGAATGAGCTCCACACCCCTTCTATCTTCTGGGAAAGCAGTATGGGCTTTACATGGTAACTTAAAAGACTGAAGATTTTCCTCAGGTTTAATTCTACAGCTTGTTTTGATAAATCAAGCATGGACCATTGTAACTGTAGCAGTTACTGCTAGCATGAAATACAGAATTTCACAAGACGTGATTTTGTAAATAGACTAAAACTGCTGTCAAATATACCCAATTTAGACTACAGCAAAAAGCGTTCAAGTCAAATAAATAAAGCGTTTCAGATACTGACAAGTATACTAGAAACTAAACATCTTTCTACTAGTGCAGAATTTAAAATACGCTCCAATTTTATTAAATTATCTTCCAAAATTCTGGGGTGGGTAACATTGTTCTTTTTTGTTGTTTAACAAAAGCCACACAAAAGTTGATTTCTGTAAATCTCAGCCTCATTCTGTAAAATCATGCATTGTAGCACTATATAGTAGAACCGTTCCAACAAAAAATGTCATGACGAGATTGCTTCTACAGCCTCTATTAGGTTCAAAGCAAGGCTATATTGCCCGTGATTCTCTGGTAAGTGCTCTATTACTCTGTTAATTAGTTTAGCTGTTGTAGCAATTGGCACTTCTACATTTTGAAGTTCCTGGGGGTCCTATAAGAAAAAACAAAAACAAAAACACAGCATTAGAGTGTTTTTACAGATGATGATCTGCATATATGCCCTGTTGGTCTTGTATAAACCAGATTACAACCCGAGAATTAAGCTGATGCTTTGACCTAGAAGTGTGAATTTACTACTGATCACTTAGCGTCTCAGAGCCTTCTTAACTGACTCCTCAAGCTGCTAAACAATATTCTCAGCCAAATTTATCCATGCAATCTGGAAAACATCACACCTATGATTTGGATAAACAGGGCACTGATTTCTGAATATTGCCACTAAAACAGATTGTCAATAGCCTTTTCAAAACAAGCACACATTTTTCTACAACTTCAGAAAAAAAGTATTTCAAAGTCCCAGGGACAATTCTACATCCAACACACTCAGTTCTCTCCAGTTCTCTTTAAATCGTATTGTCATGTTGTGTAAACCAGCAAGGCTCACTGCATTTATGGAACAGAGCGCCTGTCCTTTGGAGGGAAAAACAGAGAAGTTTAACTGTTGTTACAAAAGCCATTTTCCCATTTCCCTGCCCCATCGTGCTCAGCCCTCAGAATTCAGTCAAGTTAATGAGTTATTTAGGAAAGCTCTAGAAACATTTTCCACAAAAAGTTGAGAATTCTGGTATAGTAGATATTTTGACTTTTTAGTATCTAATTTTCACATCCTCACAGCTCAATAGAAAGGATCACTCCCAAAAACAAATTAAATACAACTGAGAAGTAGAATTTTGCTGGTTTTATTCTCAAGAACTAACCATAGAATTATAGAATATCCCAAGATGGAAGGGACCCACCCACAAAGATCACTGAGTACAACTCTTGGCTGGGACCACCCAAAAAAACAGACCTGAACATTCCCCAGAGAGCAGAGCTCAGCGCCTGCCCCTCTGCTCCCCTCGTGAGGGAGCTGCAGGCCGCCATGAGGCCTCCCCTCAGCCTGCTCTGCTCTGGGCTGGACAAACCGAAGGACCTCAGCCGCTCCTCATGCATCTTCCCCTGCTGACCCTTCACCATCTTTATAGCCCTCCTTTGACACTTTAATAGTTTTATGTCCTTTTTGTATTGTGGTGCCCAAACTTGCACACAGTACTTGAGGTGAGGCTTAACCAGTGCCAAGTAGAGTGAGAAACCACCAAATACTAGAGCTCCCCTATTTTTGCTAATAGAACTTGAGTTAAAAAATCGAGCAACTTTCTTCTCCAGAATTTACTTAAAGAAATCAGCTTTAGAGTCTGAATCAAGTAGCACACAATGCTTTGCTACTTTGTTTTGGGTTTCTTTATTACTTATTTGCTGACTCTTCTGTTAACAAAAAGCAATGCAAGGACATGCTGCTTTATTCTTCATGGAACAGAACTAGCACCAGATAAAATGAGAACTAGCTCGTTTCCATTAGTAAGAAAGATCAATTCAGATGTAATCTGTGTCTGAATAAACAGAACCTTCTGTAAACCAACCTGTTTTCCTAAATCAAGCTTAACTTACCATAGCTTTAAGCCAAGTACATAGTGTTGGAGGAAGTCTAGCAAGAAGTTCCATGCTCTCTTTTGTCTGTACATGAAGTAGAGAAAAGGCCAGTCTCTGTCCAGCCAGTATGAGCAGCTGTGATGCAAGCACTTCTTTGTCAGTCACCTGAAGAAAGGCCTGAAAATAGAGAAATACACAGAATTAGATACTATTTGAGCGTGACACAGCTCACCTATCTGCAGGCACTTTTTTCCCCTGAAAAAAGTGATGGATTTTCTGCTCAAAAGCAGATTTTTTTTTTCTTCCTAAAATTTTAATCAGAGGATGCAGATGATTGTGTATTTTTTTTTTCCTGTCTAAATTATATATTGATCTCATTCTCTTTATAGGCATTCTCTTTTTTACCTCTGTTGTATGAAGATGAGAGAAAAGATGCCTACTTAGGCAGATTTTTCCATCTATATGTCAAATTGATATAGAACATTCCCAAAGGAAAAAAAATGTGAAATTCTCATTAATTTCAGAGCTTAATCCTACATGAGTATGATCTGCAGAGGTTTCAGTTCTCTGCTCTTTTACTAAGAACTCATACTAAGAATTTGCACATTTGTTATCATGATTATCTCCGTTAGTTACAAGCATGAGAATAGCTCATCAACTCCTGATCAACTTCCACCAGAGGTTCCACCTCAAGATTTTGTCAGTTGCAGAGATTACAAGTGAAGGACAAATTCCTGAAATATCAAATGTAGTATTTTGAATACAAAGAACTGTACCAGTTCAGACCAACAGTCTAGCTCCCTGTCATGCTTCCAGATTACTGTTGGGAGGAAGGCAAAGTAAGGGAGATTACTGGTCTTGAGAAAGTACTTCTCCAGCCTCTGACTTTTTCAGTCTGGGGACTTTTTGAGCCTGGCAAGACTTGCCTAACCCTTCCAGGCATCTTCAGTAAGTGAAAATGTAATTAGCAGAGTATCTGACATAATGCTGTATTGATGTCAAATTATTAAAAAGGTGTTATTACCTCTTCACCAAGATGATCCATCCCATAACTATACAGTTCACAGACATAATGTCTTCTGACCACATCCTCACAGATCTGAAGATACTGAGCTAGATCCACAGCCAAAGTTGGCCAATTCCTTGCCTTTTCGAAGGGAAACAATTCCTCTTCTGAAACTTCTTTAGCTTTTTGTGAAGAACATAGCTTTTGAACCGCTGCACTCACAACTTTGATCAAAAACTTGAAAGCAAGAGTTAAAAATTACTTCAGTATTATTTGAAATTTTAGAAGTTTAGGAACTTTCAGTACAGAACTTATACGTACCTGTTGCCGTATGGATAACACACTTTGATCCATATCCCCACTAGGTAGCAGTTGAATTGAAGTAAGGTCTTTGAAAAATGCATTCTTGCCCTAAAATTGAGAACCAAAGACAACCGTAAGAGATAAAAGTGAAGAAAATTCACTTGGATCCAATACAAGGAAGCTGAAGTATTTTTTACATTCAAACTGCACTGCATCTTCCATTTCTCTTTGGGAATGAAAATTAGTATTTTAAGTTAAAACTACAGAACAAAACAATCTTTTGCTCATGCAATTCTTATTCAAGGATTTCCTTTCAAACCTACGTAGTTTAGTGGGCAGGTGTTTGTATCTGATATGCTACTAGCTGAAGATGAAGTCTATATATAATTTCCTATTCCCTAGCTTATTGTTCTAGACTAACATGCTAAGCATGATATGTAGGAAGAAACTAGCAAACTAGTTAATAGAAAAATGCATTTCAATTATTATCAATTGACTCCACTTAAAATTGAAGTCTCCTTGACTACAGATTAATCAAATTTCAGGTAAACCGCTGAATGATGGCATATGGCAGCTCTCGTTTCAGCCCACCACCACCTCCAGTGATGACATACTCAATGCCAAGCATCTCTGACAGCCCTGCTCAGTACTGACACACGGAGTAAGAAAACAAAGAAATGGCTGTTTAGAAAGAAAAATCTTTTAAGTGTTGTTCTTATGTACTGGGGCCCTTCTCCAAACTGAAAGAACAGCCAGGAGAAATACCCAATGGGATGCAGGAAATTATGTAGAAGTAGATTACTGATACTGGAATGATGCAAGTGACAAGGATGCAAGTCTAGACAGTGACTTGCATTATCAGAAATAAGGTAATAGGAGGCTTTTGAAACTTTTAAGTATTTCTTTTCAGACATCAATGTTCCCTAAAGATTTGTTAGATGTTCCCTCACAAAGCTCACAGGGAAATGGGAACTTTGAGTGTGTGAACCTTTTTCTCTTAGTGGTTTATATACATTTAAATAACAAGCTGTTTACTCTCTTCAGGAAGTTCAGAATTCTGCAATAATAATCAGAGAAACAGATACAACAGCAACACCAACATAATGTTTCTGAACTTAAATATTTGTGTTTTCTCTGATCTGGCTCTTCTCAAAGTAACTAGAAAAATCTGTCATACGGTGTTCTTACCATGCAGTATTTTGAAGCCAATTAATTGCTAAGGAGCTGATTGTCATGTATCTGAGGTCACTACAAATCTTTCATAAGACAAAGTACCAAGCTTGTGTGTCAGCTTGAATTCTGGTGACAACTTCACTAACAGCCCAGTGGGCTAAATGTCTGTCATAAAAGCAAGCATGAACAGTTTAAAAAGTGAAAGCTAGTATATATTATAGACACCAAGAGGAAGGATAGTAATAAGTAGGTGTATGCATATCAGCTTTCAGAAGACATACCTTGCTATCAAATAGTGAGAGAGGCTTCACACTCTTCAGAGAAAACCTCATAATAGCATACAAGATTGTACATAACACAAACTGGTGTTCAACAAGCGGATAGTGAATGCGTTTCTGCTCAAGCGCTAGTTCTACTATCGATACTGGTCCTTCTACCGACATCCAAGCATCTTCAGTATCCAGGACAGGAGCCTGCATTTCGTCACTACTAACATCAGCCTACCAGAGGAACACGTAAGTAGTCAGTCACAAGATATCGCTTATATTGGTCTTCTATGCAAAAAACACAGCTTTAATCACAAGTTCTCTGCTATGAAATTAAGAAGAGAATTTCATATTCTCTGGAAGAGAACATTAACATTTGTCTGAACAATACAGAGATCAGTATAAACATATTATTTAAAAATTAAATTTATATTAATGCATTCCTTACTTTCCACAGATTAAAAACAAAAACTTACCTCTAGCAATGTTTGCAGAAGATCTGAACAGCAGCCAAGAAAAGCCGTCATTGCTGTGTCACCCATACCGACATCCTGTTAACAGTACATTTTGAATTGTTTCAAATGGAATTGAAACAGGCTGTAAAGGTTCTATATGTTTGAGAAGACAGCTGTTGACGTAACTCATTATGCTCAGTTTATTAGCCTATTATATTTAAAACTAAATAAACATTCACCTAAGCACAAAGATTTAGAAACAGCAAAAAAGAGAAAGCTTTCAATTATCTTGAAAAGATTAAATTATCTCAATTTCGCCTTTTACAATACTGTATTTCTAAAGATGACTGAGTATCTCATTTACTCACACCTAACACGTCATTTTCTGAGCAAATCAGTTGCCTTCCAAGCGTTTTAACTAATAATTATGCATGAAAAATTGCATTTTGTCATGTTATATCTCAAGTTTCAAACTCTCACAGTTTCAAAAACAAATCATAAGCTACTATTAAGGTGTGCGTTATTGTTTTTTTTTTTTTTTTTTTTTTTTTTCCCCAGTTAGACAAAAGTAGCATTACTTGCCCTTCTGCATAATCTGTCCTTCGGAGCTTTTCCCACCTGTTTTTAAAAAATATATATATTTTAGCACAATTAAATCATTTTTATCATAAGGTATGTGCTATTAGCATTTTTCTAATATAAAGAGATAAAACAGTTCATTACAGCTACAAAAATGCAACACACTGGATTGCAAAAGTATTATTCCCAATGAATTCTGTCCTGTAGAACTAGAGGTAAAAGAGCTAAAACACTGTGATATTATAAAGAAACAATGGGGAATGAGGGAAGAGGGAAAGGAAGAGTGAATGCTGCAGAATATTCATTGAGATGGAAAAGGTTTAATAAGACGCTTCTCTAAACTTTTTATGCTTTGCCTATGTAAATTCTTCAGAAGAGACACCTCAGACATTCTTGTTTAGGAAAGTTACTTCAATGTCACTTGGTTCTAATTTCTACACATTGAATCACATTCTGCACACAATGAATCATGTACATCAGTGAAAGGTCTTTTCCACAGCAGGCAGAAATAAAAATTATTATTATATTTTGGTAGAGTCTAAACAACACCTGAAGTAAGATATCAGGGTCCTGAATCACAGGAACATTTAAACTCTGCTACTGCTACAAGCTGATCAGTCCAAATGACAGATTTAATACTTTGAAGTGTGCATTCCTTTCTCAATTCCCAAAATTAGCTTACATAATAAATCAAACAAACATAGGATTTTTTATATTTAAGCCAAAGATATTCCAAGTACTTTTTGTTTAAATCCATAGCTTAAAAATATTAGATTCGCTTTCAGTTAATATTAAGAATTCAGCCTCAGAACTACAGCCAGAGTGTGGCTCTTACCTTGTCCATTAGATATGTAGCAGAAGAAAGCCTTTTTACTATGAATGTATTCCACATCATCAGAGCAATACCTAGAATAAACACAAACTTGTGAACTCTGTGCGACTAGAAGAGAGATTTTAGGTAATGCAAGTATAGAGCAAAAAGCCATAGGCCGAAGTTCCTTTAATAGTGAGAATTTAAGAAAAAAAAAAAACAAACAAAAAACAGATGATGAATGAAACAAGAAGGAATTGTTAATCCTCATTGCTTAATACCTGAACTTCAGATTTCTCAAGAGGAGACTATCTCAGCGATCAAATCCAGTCAGGAGTGCAATGAATCATTCATTAAAATTGTATTTATGCAGACTGGGTTAAACATTGCAGGTATGCAGAAACTGAGACTAAGCATGGAGGTACAAGACTAATGCTTTAGGCATAGAATGCACCTTATTTGCATATATCATCTACAAAAAGGAACTCATCACATTCACTTGAACAGAGTATTAAGAAATGCATGAACTCTGATTGCAAGGACTACGTCCCACAATTTTAAATGAAAATTATAAAATATATTTCAAAGCAATTTTTAGTTTTTAGTTGAATGTTAGCTTTATCTAATCAACGTATTTCCATGCTTCTGATGGAAATGGTTAGTCTTAGCAAGAAAAATGTCAGCAGAAAGTTTACTGGGGGTGAGGGGGGCGCTGACAAAAAGGCCATCAATACCTTGAACTACACCTGTTTACACTTGTCTATAGACAATCATTTAATCTGTATAGTTTTTTACAATTTCAGAGGTCACTTTTTTATGATTGCTTCATACTTACCATGCTGAACATGAGCATTAAGGATGCATCTAAGATGGTCTATAGACGTAATGAGAAAACATGCTTCCTTATGTAAAACAAAAAAAAGTGAAAGAACATGTTACTACATTATTCAAAACTTGTTTTAAATGTAAACTATCCCCTTAAGGGACCCAAATAGATTATTTCACAGCTACTCGTTTTTGACTTATAGCGCTTGTAACTTATTCTGATCTTGCAGTCTTTTCTGCTGACAAACGTGCATGCACATGGCAAAGCACATTCCAGCCATCACAAACACATTATGACTTCTTCACTATTTTCAGGGTTTTGTTAGTGTATGTACCACTAATATATTCATTGCTGAAAGATACCTCCAGCGACTAGTAACAGTCCATTTTTCAAATACAATAATCTATTTGTATTAGAAAACTTTTTTTTCTCACTCCATGTCATTTTAGTGGAGTGAGTTTTTTAAAACCTCAGATTAATCTTTTCTATAGCAAGGTGTTATGTAGCACAGATCAGAGCAGCGCGGATGTCAATTTTCATATAATCTTAAAAGTTTTGATACCATAGAACTTAATTTTCTAATATTAGAAAAGCTATAGGAGAGCAATGGAAAACAGGAATTTTGCCTTTTTTTTTTTTTTTTTTTCCTTTTCCCTGACAATTCCCAGCAGTAGCTAGAGGGAAGAATTATAAATCCAAGAAGAATGTTCAAGAAACCGCTCTCTTTAAATGAGAGTGGATCTAGTCTGACAAATTGAGTATTCTGTGATGTCTTTTAGCACCTACAGAGCAGAGGAAGGGTTCGTCACTATTTTGTAGGAATTAATAAACTTTTGTATTCTCACAAAATAGAAACAGAACACTTCTTCACGCTGCTTACTTGAAGCAGTTTTGAAAATCTGCTAGCTCAGGAATATACTGTCCTGTCACTGTGAGGTGCTATTCAACTTCGGACTCAATTCAATATGTACTTGACACCACAGAAAAAGTGTAACCAGTATGCTTTCAAACTCAGTGTTTTAATGAAAGTTTTTATGAACTAAAACTTGTGAAACTAAGAAGTTGTTCTTAACCATTACTCCCTGAAAATGCATTTCTTTTACCTCTGGGTCTTTATTCCACTGCACTACGTATTCCCAACAGCAATGTGCATGGAGTACATCCAGTTCAAGACTACATGGAAACTGCTGATATGCTAGCTGCAGCAGCTCTAGGGGAAAAAAAAAAAAAAAGTTACAAGACAGACCTCTTCCCACTGTAATTTCTGCTATTCATAACAGCAGCATATAAAACAGCTCTGAAAGCATTTAAGATTTGAAAGATTCACATTTTCTTACCTAGGATTGTTTCCAAGCCTTCATCTACTTCTGGTTCCTCAAGAAAGATATTGGTATGCATTTCTACAGCTTCTTCAGTACTCTCTGCATTGTTTCTGTGTTGTGCCAAATTCAGTACAAGAGGATTGAAGCCTTGCTTAAAAACCCACTTTGCTACAGTGTCAGCAATACCTCCTGGGAGGGTAAAAACAATTTTAAAAAAGTTTGGGATACACTTGAAGCATTTCATAAGATTTGTAGCTCAGGATTGAAAGGCAAGAGAAGAGAGATGACCATTAATTATATTAGGATGGTTTTGCCAAACAAAAAATTCTTAATCAACTTAGAGGTTTGCAATCAATATAGTCCTTTCAGTAATACCCTTCCATCATTTTGAAACAGCATTCTACATGGTTTGCTTTGTTTTTTAAACTAATAAATGTTACTAGCAGAACAATTTCCAGTGCAGTGTATTTCACAAAGTAGGTAAGGATATCTCAGAAGTCTATTAGAAGGACAATCAACATCTTTCCAAGAGAAAAACGTACCTTTTCCACTTTCCAGCAATTTCTTTACAGAAATCCTACCCAAAGGCTCGGTCTGTAGAGATGAAACTTTTTTTGTTCTCTTGCTCACTTGGCTGTGCAGTAGTGTCTGAAGTATCAGACAATCCTCTAACTGCTTCAGCAAAAGTTGCCAATATTCAGCATCAAGAGACAGTGCTTCCCAGGATTCTGTGTCTGAACCTACAATTATTTGGGAAAACTAACAGAACATAAGAACTGTTTTAGATCTGTTCACTTAAAGTAACATGGTTTTGTTTAAGAAAATGCATAGTATTAAAATTGAAAGCTGTATCTCAAGATCCACTCTCTATTAAAAACAAATTAGCTTGAGATGTGTATATGAACTGTTACAGAAAGATAAATTAACACCCCACACTGCTCACAAGCCACACAGATTCTTAAATAAAAGTATAAGGAAATAAAAGGACCTGAAAGGCCATCTTATAATCCTATTTTAAGTTCACGTTTGAAGGAATTCTAACCTACTTTTTGACCAAAGAGATTTAATTTTAAGTCCTCAAATGCAATTTTTCATTCCTTATATATGATTACTCAACCTACATTTCAACTTCCTACCATATAAAAAAATATTTATCACGCATCTGGAAGAACTGGATGATACCTTATCTGTGCCTTATTTTGATATTCTCATGTTAATCAGCAAATAGTCTGACAGGAACCCCAGGAATTTTTCCAGGACGTTGTAGATCTGATTTTTAGCTTTATCATAGAATCATCATAGAAAACCTCGGGTTGGAAGGGACCTTAAAGATCATCTAACTCTAACCCCCCTGCCATGGGCAGGGATGCCACCCACGAGATCAGGTTGGCCAAGGCCTCATCCAGCCTGGCCTTGAACACCTCCAGGGATGGGGCATCCACAAGGTCTCTAGGCAACCTGTTTCAGTGTCTCACAACCCTTGCAGTGAAGAATTTCCTCCTAACATCTAGTCTACATCTATCCTCTTTTAATTTAAGACCATTCCCCCTTGCCCTGTCATTATCTACCTGAGCAAAGAGTCCCTCTCCATTTTTTTATAAGCCTCCTGTAAGTATTGAAAGGCTGCAAGGAGGTCTCCCAAAAGCTTTCTAATCTCCAGGCGGAACAGCCCCAGCTCTCTCAGTCTGTCTTCATAGGAGAGGTGCTCCAGCCCTCTGATCAGATTTGTAGCCCTCCTCTGGGCTCACTCTAACATGTCCACATCTTTCTTCTGCTGGGGACTCCAAACCTGGATGCAGTACTCCAGGTGCAACAATACAGAAAACTCCAGAGTTCCCAAAATTCTGGCCATTAGCAGTTTTACACTTAATGTCAAAAGATGGCAGAAAAAAAGGGTAAAAAATAAATGGTTTTATGGAAGGCAAAATTTATGGCTGTTGCTTTTTTTCTTTTAAGAACAGAAGAGAAGGTGACAAAGGAGAGAGCAGATGGATAAAGCATATGTTGCAACATATCAACATTCCTATTTGGGCAACATAGGAAATATTAATATACAGAATTGGATTAGTTAAGATGAATGTAGAAAAATGCCACAACACTTCCCAGCATTCTAGTTATAATAAATAAAACAATCTATTTATAAGCCTTAACATCACCTAAACCACATCTAATTCGAGCTTGTTAAGACAAGCAGTAAAACACAGGCTTGCAGGATGGCAGGCTTGTGCCCATGTCAGAACAACAACAGGTGAATGTTGAGGACGTAACTCTATTACAAAGATAGCAATTTGCATGGAGCTGACACAGTAAATAACACAGATGAAAAGTACACAGTGACTGACCTTCTTCTCTGTCACACTGTCAATTATCTGTGCAGTAACAGAGTTTCCAACGTGAGCAGATAATAAGGCAGCTGCATTATTTTCAGACTGAATACAAGCTGTTCGCATTTGCTGCCACCAGGGGGAAACAGACTGAGTGTCCCAGGATTCATCGATAGCAACTGCAGAGATGAGAAAGTAGGAAACTCAACTTGGGTCATGAGATGTTAGAACTAGTGAAACAATAACCAAACCTAAAAGCAGCACTTAATGCAGCATGTATTAGGAGCAATTTCCAGTTACTCTACATTATCTTGTTCTGGATGTGTAGCACACAATTCCTAGATTATATGTCAAATGTAAAATAAAGAGCGGAACATGAATTACTTTCTCCAAATTTCACTCATAGGAAACAGGCAACAAATCGAAACCACTAGGCAGTAAACCCTGCTGAACACTTAACTAAATTTAAGGAGTATAACAAAATGACACTTCACAATACAGCCAGCTTCCTTTGTGATTTCAAAACACCATACCCATTAAATTCACCCACTCAAGCTGGCTCTCTTCAGGCTACCTCATGTTCAGCAGAATTAATTTGTTCAGACAACAGCAACAGCTTATTCATGCTTCCAGTTTCAAGATGATAATGGTGTCCTGTGGTGAACTACATATAAGGGAACCTGGCAGAGACATATCTATAGCAGTTTTATGTAAAGTAGGAGAATCCATATTTATTCATTCCATTATTTGGGGTAACCTGTGTAAAGTTGACTTTATAGAGCACCCCTTAAATTACAGAGTTGTTCAGTAAACAAATGCTGCTAGAATAATGGTGGTGGTGTCTCAACGTGACTTAAAGCAACTCAAAGGACTTCTGAGCACCAGGCAGCAAAAGAGAGAGGCAGAACTATACACAGAAAAAAAAAAAAAAAAAAAGAGGAGGAAAGCGATATAGACAGCCACCTTCTGGTGCCAAATAGTAGTTGTGTCTACTTGGTGGTGAGTGAATAAGCAAGGCATGAAGCAGGCCTTTAATTGCAACAGTCCTCAGACTTTGACTGCATTTTTTAGTTGCTTGTTACAGAATATATCAAAATGCAATACTTAGTCCTGTTACGTGTTTTTGAGTGAGGGAACTACATGATAACGTGGATTCATCGCCAAAATAATCTAATAATAATTAACCACCAAAAAATTCTAATAACTAACATCTACAAAAAAAATAAAATCTAGTAACTAACATCCGCGGAGTTTAAGTGTTCCAAGTGTACATTTCACCTTTCATTTTGCTCAGGAGTGACAGTGTAGTATAAAGGCAACTGGTAGAGTCTGGTTTCTCTAGAATGTCTTTTTCCCTGGAAAGCCATAAATTGAGGAGGAGTGACTGGAAAAAAGAATACAAAATTTAATTAAAACAGAAGAAACTCTGTGATATTGCCATATCCAATGCAATCACTTTATTGAACAAATTGTGCGTCATGGAGCTGAACTGTGATATCAATGAGTCCTTATTATATTAATATGGAAGGTTAAAAATATGTTGCACAAGGAACTGACAGACTGAAAGGAAGCTATACAATCAGTATTTTCTAAGATAACTGAAAGATACTCTTTTGAATACACAGACAGCTCATATAAGTTTGTTAGCAATCTTAACTTGGTAAAAAATAGTAGTAAATATTATGGTTGAAAATCTTAACACAGCTAAGTAATATTTAATTAAAAATTATGTATTAATTAAATTATAGGTATTTCATTCATCAGGTAGTTGGTGGAAGACAAGTAGAAAAAAATAGTTACATGCAGATGAAAGAATGTTGATTGACTCAACACTACTAGTGATTCTGACAAATTTACTTTGATTTTTTTTTAAACTTCTTTACTTGTTGTAACAAGGAATTACAACAAATGTCTCTGTACCTGAAATTAACTACTGACATTATTTGTGCTTCTCTTTGTAAAATAAACTTGCAGCAAAATTTTACGTGACAACACTTTTAGTCTATTCTGTGCATACTCTAGACATTGCCACTAGCATGGCTACATTTTCTACTAGAATAATTTTTTTGAAATCTAAGTGGTAAGTGTAAATATGAGCAACTAAAAAAAAAGAATGTGGGGGTATATGAACATGAAAGACAGCCTGAGAACAGCATTAATCCAAAGGCCAACATTCATATCTTTCATTTCAGTGTTTTGTTTCTACAACCAGAACATTTTAACATACATAATAAATACCTTACCAACAAGATTTGAGGGCTAAAACCTGCTGATTCCAATGCATGACAAATTTCCTCTGCGGAACTCTCTCCACACAAACACTTCCAGAAGAAAAAGTTGCCTGAAGTAAAAAAAAAAAAAAAAAAAAGGGAAAAAATAAAAAAAAAATAGCCACAGCCTCTCCCTTACACTTACACACAATCTATTAATCAGGTCCCACTGAGTGCAGTAAGAAGGACTAAGTTATGTCTACTATACTCTGACACTTAACCCTTAGTGTAGAAGGTGGTTTGTTACAAAGGACAAAAGTGTTTCTACCACTACAAGAGGCAGAGGATTTATAAGAAAAGTTATTGTACTGTTATTGGTTCCATTCAAGGAATAGCTAGATGTGTTGGACAAGTTTATCCACTAAATAACTCTGTGGAAGTATGCTGTATCTAGTACAGCAAACTACATGTACTTCAAGCAATTAAAAAAAGAAAACCAAAACAACCCAAATACATAATCCAAACTTTATCAGTGCTACAAAAGCTCTGAGCTTCCCTTTGAGGCAGGGGAAAATTGGAAAAACATCTTCAAGAAACCATCCAAATTCCTCAGCACAACATTCATATTTAGAACAACAAGAAAGGCTTCTATAGGTATATTAGGGATAAAATGATTAGGGAAACTGTGAGCCTTCTCCAGAAGGAAATGGGAGACCTGGTCACCAGGGATATAGTGAAGGCTGAGGTACTAAATTATTTTTTTGCCTTATTCTTCACCAGCAAGAGCTCCAGTCACATAGCCCAAGTCACAGAGGTCAAAGGCAGGAACTGAAAGAACGATGAACTGCCAATGCAGGAGATCAGGTTCAAGACCAGCTAAGGAACCTAAAGGTGAACAAGTCCACTGAACCTGGTAAGATGCATCAGCAGGTCCTGAGGAAACTGGTGAATGTAGCTGCTAAGCCACTAACCATATTTGAGAAGTTGTGACAGTCTGGTGAAGTTCCCACTGACTGGAAGAGGAGTGAAATACCACACAACAATGCGTGCATACAGAATTCCATGTCTGTACCAAGAATTCCCCAGGAAAGAAGTCATGTAGAAAGACAGTGCCTTTGAAACAGATTTAACCCAAATTACTTCCACCAGGTATTTCTCAAGAGCCTCTCAAGGTCAGTTTGGAACAGATTTGCAAAATAAAGCTGAGTTCAAACAGCAACTCTAATGCACACCCCAACAGACACCTCAGCAAGGTTCCTGACCTCCCCCACCGTCAAAATTTCGTATCAATGTCAAAAATCTCCCCAGCTCCACAAATTAGAGGTCTCTATTCCCTCATGTAATGGTTCTGGTCATCTCATCTCTGAGGCCCTATACTTGAGATAACTCCTGTCATTAACTAAACCCTCAAGGTGCTGTAACCATGAGGGAAATGAGAATACAGCTGCTCTTTAAAGTACCTTGTTACCGCTGTCCAACTTGGTGTTAATAAATGAATGAAGAGTGATAACGTCGCTTTAGGGTAAACATATCCACATATGTAGTTAACTTGTATTAATATCCACCTAGGTAGAAAGTCTTGTCCCATGGCTAAAGGTCAGAGTCTAGAGCTATTACTGTCATGAACATCTTTGAGGTAGGCCACCTTGTTAGAGGGCTCCAAGTTCAGGCTAAAATATTTATTTGTTACATCTCAGACTATAAACAGTCTTTAAGGTAACCTGACAAACAGTTCAGTAGCTCTTACCTAAAGCCACATATTTGCTGTCTTCCATATTTTTCACATTAATCGCATCCTTTTCATACTCTAAATACTCCAAGAACATTTTCACAGACAATACATCATCATTCACATCAGCAAACTGAACAGGAGTTTGGGTGTCTTCTTTCTTGTAGTTCTCCAGCAATGTTTGGAGCCTCTGAAAATCTTTTTCTTCTAGCCGAAGCAGTTTAGCCAAGTCCTTAAAAGCAAAAATCCCACGTCGCAAGAGTAATTAATTTTTTTGTTTGTTTTAGAGAAAAACACAGGAAAGACTTAAAAGTCAGAAGAGCCAAAATGTTTCATTTTGAGCATTAGAAATATCTTTTTTTTTTAAGGGTAAAATGATAATCAGTTATAACTATAAGTAATAATTATAATCATATAATATATAAAATATATAATAATTATGAATAATATATAATGTATATACTTCTATTATGATTATAATAATTCAGTTATTCATAATGGATTAAAGAGACCTTGTTTAACTTCGTTTTTAAGGACTTCATCAGTAGGCATGTTTCCCACACTTAGATTTTGTTCATGGTATAACTATTGCCCGTATGTGCATGTTTGCTTGATAACGCCACTCTGTATATCTTCTATTAGTTTATAAGCACTTGTCATCTATTATTTAAAAAGCAAGGCAAATTACAATGTTGACCAGAGAATTCTGCTTAAGAGCCCATCTTCTGATGTTTGTGCAAACATTAGAATTTATGATTTCCACTGGTCCCAGAATACCTCTCCCAAATTAAGTTGTTAAGAATATGCTACTCTGGATAAAGGACTGAAATCAGGGGATCCTGGTTCTATTTTCACTTCTGTCTTGACTTTCTGTTACTACCAAATAATTTTAGGTATATGATTTACTATGCATTCATAAGGTAAATAAAAAAATAAATAGAAGGTATTACAAAACAAGTACTTCATTAAAAGTTTTAGCCTACAAAAAGGGATTTCGTTTACCTACTTATTTGTATCCAAGGCCCTGAAAACCTATTTTTATTCTTAAGTCATCATCAATACTACACGATAATTGAATTTTGAATTTACTCACATTATCTGAGGGTGTAGTATCTTCCTGTATGCTTTGGGAATTTAGTTTGCTCACTAGTTCATAAAGATGTAACAGCTTTAGCTTGTTTGCACAGAACTGCAGTAGTCCTTCATCCATGCACTCGAGCTCTGAGGAGGAAAAAGACCCTGCATTTTAACTTGTATATATATCCTGGAGTAGTGGAACATACTTTGCAGCCACATTAAACTTCCCCTTTTGGAAATCACACCAGAGGACCTATATCTCAATCTAACTGCTGATGCACTGCTGTTAGCAAAGATTATTTTTAATTCCTGGCATTATAAAACAACTATTTTTATGAGATGTATTAAAGAGAAAGATACCAGGCTCATTTTTAAAACGAATGTGGTTGATAATGTGGAACTGAACAAAATAAGTATTTATCTTTTCCTGAGTTAAGGGCCAAACCACAAAATGCCAAAAATTAAAAGACAGTAAGTCTCAGATTCTTTTATCAAGAAGCAATTACCAAACTACAACCTTTTATTTGTTCTGCCAGTATTTTAACAAAGCACAACCCATTTTATCAGAAGAGAGTTTGGTATCTATTTATACCAATTCAATTTAATCTCTGCATGACACTGTAATTTTTATTTCTACAATCTTGGTCTTGGAAATCTAATTTATCTAATTATTTCTGAATTTTGAATAAAACAATCAGAATATATGCAGCTAACACCAATGCTACATTGAATAAAAACTTATTCCAACTAAATCTGCTGGAAAAGAAAACATTTCACAGAGATTCTAAAAAGACCTTTCTATACAGAAGGTATCTCTAAATACATTAACTTTATCTAGAACAGCCTCTAAATATGATCTTTTCCCTATGAAATTTAAGCATTATTGTCCCATTGCTATTAAAAATCCTGCAAAGCAGAAAAATGCAGTGTTTGCCACAAACAGTCACTTGACCTCTTCTTCACAACCACAATATTCATAGAGCCTGGCATCTGTTTCGCATTATCTTTTGCCTACTAAGCACAAGTGGAAGATATAATTTCACTCTTGTGAAATTAGAAGACTGGTACATTAGTCTGTTCTTTATTGTGACTGTGAGGAAATAATGTAATGTATGACAATAAGAGATTAATGGGAATAATACACAAAAATACACACTCAGACCTCCGTAAGTGTACAACTCTGTCAATTCCTCTTCAGTGGAGAAGGGCACTTTAAAAAAAGAGTTCTTACAGAACTGCATATGTGAAACTCACTCTCTCCTTTACACACCACTTCAAGAAAACGGTCAAAACCACAAAAAATGTCCCCAGCAAGTTTTCCTCTCAAAGCTTTTAAACTATGAAAATGTGTTACCACATTCTCACTGAGGCTGTCTCAAGGGAAACAGCCATTCTAATTAGCAAACAGTTTATTCAGGCCTTTGACACAACAGTGGTAGGGATTTCTTGACACTTATTGTTAAACAGTCTTCTCCTCCTAACAAGCTGAAATTAATATCCAGGGAAAACAAAAACAAAAAAATAGACAGATTTCTACTGCTGAGAAGTCATACACCAAGTGGCACGCACATGCTTCTCCACTTTATTCCTCAATATCCAGATGGATCTCCTAACTGAGGTCCAAGTTTCTCCTGATTTGGAGAGATCCAAGCGTATCATTTCAAAGAAAGAACCTCACAGACTTTAGCAACAAGGTTGTTTTTTTTTTTGTTGTTCATTTTTTTTCTGAATGGATAATGACAATCCCTGAGACTGTCCCTGGCAGAACATGAAATATAATGTCAGTGAAGTTTACCAAAAGACACAAAGCATCTGAACAGAACTCAGATCCTCAGTGCCTCCAGTACATTAAGATTTACAGATCCAAAGTACTGTCTTCCTAGAAAAGAGAGCGAGCACTAAAGCGTTTTCACAGTCTGTGAAGTCTTTTTCTAAAGGAAACTTTTTTCTAGATGCAAGTACTCAGCGCAGTTACTTTATTTTTCCTTTTTTTAAGTACAATCACAAATTGTTAGGTACATGGCAAGTATAGCAAAGCATATTTGTTAGCAAACTATTTGCTGTCTGCGTGGAAAAAAGATAAATTTGTAGAAGCAACATACTGTGAAATCTAGCATCAAAATTACGCAGATCAAGCATGATACTCCTGTGGAACAGAGTAATTCTACAATTGTCTTACAGCACTGCCGACAGTGCAAATGCCTCTCCATATTTGCAAAATAAATATCCACCTACCCTGTTTTTCTAAGTTATCCATTAATGTCTGAGTGATGTTTGTGAGAGATGAAAGGGGCACGCGTTCACTTGTCAATATACTTTCCAGAGCCTGTCAAGCAGACATTCAACAGAATTAAACATTTACTTCATTTTACTGTTAAAACATGTAAGGTAAGCCAACAACAGCAAAACTTTGACAACTATTTTCAGGTTTGTTTTTTTTTTGTCTTCACATATACTTGTGGCATATTTTAATTCTCTAGTAAGGTCTGCTGGTCTGCTCTAGTTTTATTATTTCAATTTTTATCATGGAAGATACCTTGAGAAAGTCACAAGTAAATATAATAGCTCTATCATTTGCTTTAACTCTAGGAACAATTAAAATATTTTAAAATATTTAAAAAGGATTTAGCACTACTCTAGTAACACAATACTAATATGGAAGTACACTGACTTTAAATAGTCACCTGTTTCTTTGTGGCAGGGTATTTAATATCAAGTATTAATTCCTTCGCTTCAGCTTCAATCAAGTCTGCAAACAAAGACAATGATGATATTAATTCATATTTTTCAAAATGGATTCTGACAAACAAGTCAACCTGCACCACAGCTGAGATGTACATGATCAGCTCATCCTATAGAGCTGAAGACAACATTACAGAACTTGCCAAAATAGGCTTGGTGAAAATCAAACAACAGCTCAGTGGCATTTCCAAATCTATCTTTTGTAAAAATTATATAGTATTTAAAGGAAGAAGGATATGTAGATTCAAATGCTAAGCATTACATAGTAGAATAGGTTGCAAACAGATCGTGCTTCTAGCAAGCAAAGTAGATTTTAATATTTTGATCAAAGATTTAACTAGCAGACAAAACTTATATTGGATCTTTGCACGAGATAAATTTAATCCAGTATTTTTTTGTAAACTACAAGCCACTTAAAGATCATAATTCATCGCACATGCAGCTGTTAGAAAGCACTGTTATGCCTGTGTTTCTACACTTTCAGGACAAATAACAGACAAATCATTTAATAAATAATTTCTTCAAACTGTATGTTAAGAGAACCTACCTGGATCTGAGGCTTTAGCTTTGAGTAAAACATTTAACTTCTTCACTAGATGCATATCCTTTGCTCGCTCACTTTTTTTATCACTGTAAAGAAATAATTTAACTGTATGATGAAAACTGAAGTTTTCTATATTTATGATACTTTAAGGTAATGTTATATTAATAAAAATAAATTTAATGCTTAAAAAAAATAAGAATATTACCAGAGTAGTACTCAGCCTGAGAACGAACACAACAATCACTCTCTATAAATAAAGTAGTTTCTAAAAACAATATAATGAAATTCAGTTGCTTAAATAGAATCCATAAAGTCCTTACCTCAATGCAAAATGAAAAGGTACATGGACAGTTTTTACACTTCCGGCGACTGGATCAACAAGACATATCTGGTAAGTCTGGGGCTGCCATCCCTGACTGGTCACATTGTTTAAACCCATTATCTTATAACCAGGATACAATAACCTGAACCCAATGAAAAGACATGGCAGTTAAGAATGAAACCGGCAACCTTCAATTTTCATACACTGAATAAAATAATTTTTTTGATATATAAAGCTAAAGCTTAACAACTGCTAGATTTGTTTATCAGGTAAAGTCTGTAGAGTGATGAAACATGACAGAATCCCATTCTATAAAACAAGATGCTGCTTTCACTAGAAACACTACAGGCAATGCAGAAAGAGCCTGCCAGCACTTTCCGCTTTTGTCACTAGAATATGCATGTACTGGTGTACTGCACCAACACAAGTAGTGTGCCCACATCCTAACCATTTCTTACCGACAATGCTTCCCCACATTGAAGGCCCCAACACGAGGCCCTTGCTGTGTGCTCCACACTTCCAAAATTCCTCTCCTTGGAGCATAGATGACAAGGAACTGAGCCACTCTGCTTGGACACTGTGCACTTCCAAAAGGAGAATAATCCACCTTCTCAGTTTCCCTCTCATGAAGGTCCTCTACAGTCTGTATCCAACCAACTTCTGCATCACGGTATCCTTTGTAAGAGAAGACAGAAATTCATTAGTGTACAGAAAGTAATACAAGATGAGGATACATTATCACCTGCTTACCCGTGGCAAGCTGTCAAACTTTGTTTCAAATTGTGCAATTCTGGCCAGCAGCCAGATTCCTGTTAAGCTCTGGTCCCTGCAATCAGAGCAGGGCCCATCAGAGGACTCCTCAGAGCCAAAGGCTGCCTCCTGTTCCTTTTGCAAGGAACAAGTTCTTCTGGGAGAAGCCACCAAAAACAAACTTTTAAAAATATAAATAAATAAAAAATAAAAACAACAGGTCTGTATTTTGACATTACATCAGCGTAAAAACTTCTCAGAGAGGAAAGATCTGTGTCCAAATTTCTTACATTTCAAAACTAAAGAGAAGATTTAATGAAGGAAACCTGTGTAGTCAAGTAGGATATGTAAGTTTTTGTTCATATGTTTTTGTGATTAAAATTTAGTTCTTAGTAAACAAATAGAAATGCTCATCTTTGCTCTTTCTCTGGGTAATGCAAGTACTACCCTCTTACAAACTTCATAAACAAAAGAGGAAGAAATGTTCTGCTGACATCACTAAATACAATGGTTTAGCAAGTAGTTATGAATACTCCAATCCACAAGTGAAACATTAATGAAACATTAAGTGAAACAAGCTTAGGACAAGATGTATTACACTAAGACAGTTGCAAAGTATTCACAACTCTATTAATGATAAAGATATGGTCCAAAATATTTAATTCATTAGACAGTTCTGCTTAAGACAAACAAAACTATTTCACATCTCAACACCCTCACTCAAAGCTTCAGTGGGGAAAGGCTGGCAAATGTGTCTAACAACCAGAAAAACCCTGGGACTCTGACATTACAACGTAGATTATATGAAGCTCTCAGTAATGAAGAAAAATTTCATAAAACATTATATAAAAATCTTATTTAAAATGTTATAAAAATTATAAAAAAATTTAGAAAAACTATAGCTATTACACTGCCAGCATGTCCCTGAAGTTGCTACTATATTCATGACAACTGATCTGTCAGGAGAGAGGGAGATTTACTAACCATTCATAAAACATCTCTCTTGTCTCATTAAAAAAAATGCACAATTTTAATTCTTTAGACAGAACAAGGTGTTGTAAGATTAGGTTGTAAGATTAGGTATGATTACATTTTGAGAGCTTAACATCTACATTTTCTTAAAAAAAAACTCAGTTCAGAAAGCACTGAACACCCACTTGCTGTGCAGTCACCATGATGAAATGACAGTCTAATGAATTGTGTATCCTCCAAACAGAAGTTTAAAAATCGTTTACTTTCTCAGCAGAATTAAAGAAGATACTACAGCTTTATCAAGAGAAGGAATCTTGGATAATAGATCTAAAGATCTTTTTAAAAAAATAGGCCAAAAGCTTTCTGCTGGGATACAGACTGGAGGGAAACAATACAGACCAAACTGTTACTCTATGCCATTTCAGTATTCCGGAGATTTGTACAACAATACCCATATGGAGTTTACAACAAATCCACCTTTAATATTTAGTTTGTAATAGGACAACATACTGAAGTCTTTCATAATAATGGAATAACATTTGGAATTCTAAGTCTGAACATAAGAAGCCACAGTATTTTGAAAGATACCATTTGCTATATTGACATACGCTATCATACCTTTCCACATGCGAACTGCAAGTCCTCTTGTAACATCCAGTAAAATAACTCTTCCAAAATCATCTGTTACTGCTGCTAATGTGTTGCATGGAGAAAGACATATCCTTTCACCATGGCGACGGGAATCTGGAAGTCCAAACCTAAAAATCAGAGAAAAACACTATACAAATATTTTTTGAGAAATACTAAACAGTATCCCACAAAGACTAATTCTTCTCTTCCTATTTTACTTTTAGGGTACCATAAAGATTTGGGTAAAATGAAGAACAAATGATGACAATTCTTTGTTCTGTCTACCTAGAGATCTTGTAGGTCTGTTAATGTCCTATTGAAAACCAAATTTCAGAAACCAGGATAAGCAGCTGCCTTGGCAATGTGTTGTCAGACAAGGATCTCAGAGCAGTGTGTTAATTTGTAAGCCCTCTCTGACTGCCAATTAGTCTCGAATATACTTTAAATACAATCTTGATTGTTCTTCCTGATTTCTTAATCTTTTATCAGCCTTCTTGAAAGCATTAGGTTACAACCTTTTTCCCCATTCTCTCTCTTCACCCAACAGGAAATCGGGATACCTTTTTTTTTTTTTGAGAGGTTTTAAGTTATAAGCAACAAGCAACTCATGCAATGTCTTTGAAGTACTACAGTGATAAACCTCAGGGGATGTTCATGCACTTACACTAACATTAAACTGTGCAAACTGTTCTTTTACAGCAACAACAAACAAGTTTGTTCAATAGAAGTTGAAGAAAGGTATAATTTGCACAGAATAAAACTGAAATGAAACAAAGCTTAAAACAAGTGATCAGCAAATTATCATCACTATTTAAAGTCAGGAAAAATAAACAGGTTCAGTTATACACTTTTCAAAATAATTCAAATCATTAAGAAAACAAGATTTTTAAAGCAATTGAGACAGTATTTCAAACTTGCCTCACTGCTAATGGGGTTGCTGGTTCAACTTTTGGTTTCTGTTTTTGGGCAGGTTCTTCTTCATGTTTGCTCTTCCAACCAAGCCAGCCACTTGCAATAGAAAAAGATATTAGGAGAATTATACTAATGTTAC
The DNA here is from genome assembly GCF_011077185.1 of Oxyura jamaicensis. Taxonomy (NCBI): domain Eukaryota; kingdom Metazoa; phylum Chordata; class Aves; order Anseriformes; family Anatidae; genus Oxyura; species Oxyura jamaicensis. The sequence continues at coordinate 24,024,508 of NC_048895.1, forward strand.
TGAAAAAAATCCTCAAACTATTAGGTAGTTACTAAAATAAAAATAATTTAACATCCTTTTTTATTTCATTACCTGGCAGCGTGAAATAATGCTGAAGTCAGTTTACTTGCAACTGCTAAGGCAACATGAGACAACAGAGGCTGTGAGCTACCCTGAAAGGAAGAAACAAAAAGTTTAGGTAGTCAAGAAAGAGTCTGCTCTGAGCTACCCTGAAACGAAGGAACAAAGTGTTTAGAAAGCCAAGAAATAGTTTTTATAATGAAATCAACTGCAGAATAGTTTTTTAGGCCTTCCATGGACTTTCAGCTTAGAAAGCATAGCTTTAAGATTCTGCAAAATTTTAATTCATTGCCCACAGAAGAGCCATTCTGACATCTTTAACATTTCAAAATCCTCCCACAAGCCACTGGTGGCTCAGGAAGTTTGTCTGCAACAGAAGTTAAATAAACTTTATGTATGAGTTATCATGGAGAGTTAGCTGGTGTATGGCTTTGATATCCTTGCAAATAACGAATGTTAACAGCTCTGTCACAAACATATTGCAAAAGCAAGTATAAAATCAAAATTCCAATTCTAGCATTTTCAATCAACTTTTAACCCTGATAAGGCCAGTGCACACGTAGGGTCTGAATGTACAAGACACACACAGCTACATTGCCAACCTTTTCCTCCAATACAATATAAAAATGAAGTTTAAGTGTATTACATGTAACATTAAGCAAAAGCTGTAGCTCTCTTTTACAAGTAGCAGTGCCACTGTATGAAGTCACCACAGTATATTCAGGCCACGTGCATGACCAAAGCCCCAGAGCCTCCAAAAATCCCAAAGATATGTTTACACAATCACAACCTAATTATAAATAAAACCTCAAGTTACCTAATTGGTAATAAATTATCAAATTTCTATCAAATTTGTTTTAGGATAAATAATTCATTGACAGAAACCTGTGGTAGACATTACTGCCATCACCAAATGACTCCAGTTTCTGATCAAGAGGGGGAATAATCAGCACACAACGACTATAAGAATAGCTTTGAAATACTTATATAGAAATAAGTATTACTACTTATTCAAACAGTTTCAGAAAGTCAGTTTTGTAGTACATACCTCCAGGGCAAAAAAGAAACCAGTGAAAGGATTGGATCCAACAGTAACATACTGAGACATAGCAGGTGGGCTGTTTTTTATAGCTGCGTTATATCCACCTATATTGGAGGCAGTCTTCATCTGGTCAAAAGGACACAGTGTCATGATGCCTAACAAAAACATTAAAGTGAGTGTCTTATACTTTCAGAACAAAAACATCCAATGCAAGTCTAAATACATTCCTGCCTTGCTTTCTTGACTGACCAGCCAAGATTTGGGAAGGAGTACCTCTAACGAGATAAATTCCAAAGAATACAGCAGAAATAACCTAATGTCTTTTAGTTAATTATAAAGCATAGTTTGCTTGTTTAGAAGAGCAAAAAGAATCTGTGCTTCTGCAAATTTCTAAGAAGTAAAATTTAGAGTCAAGAAGTACGTTTGGCTTTTTTGGAAAGGCACGATCTCAAATTTTAGTTTCTTGATATGCTAGATTCAGGAAAAACCCCCATCAGTCTGAACTTGCCTGCCAGACGGTTCTTTAACCTGGCAGAAAAGGGAAGAACTGCATTTGATCTAGTCTCTCGTCTGTTTCTTGTGAAATTAGAAGACAAGACAGCTAGCACTGCAATATTCTTTCTCTCCCCTCAAATGGACAGAGGAGGCTCAAAGAGACTAGTAGACAAAGTTCTATGTACTTTTGATGGTGATTAATGATATCATTAATTACACCAGCCTTCTCCCACTATTTGTTTTTACCAAACAGCACCACTAATAAGTGCTCTCACAACAAGCTTAACGACACTAAACCATTCAATTTCATTAAAGCCAAATATTTGAAAATAAACAGAAATGCTTACCAATACTAGCATGGTCAACAATTGTATCCACATCCTGCAAACCCCACTTCTTATAAGCTAATGGTGGCGGCTGAACGTTCTCATTGCCAGATGCTGCAGCTGACAAAATTTGATAAGACAGAAAAACCTCTACTGAGTCAAAGACAAAGCAATAGCATAATAAGGAAAAAAGAAATGAGGAAATTTGAAGTTTATGTTTAGAATGTGCAAGACAGTCAATACGACTCAGGCAACTTGCACTCTCAGGACATTTCCTGTTGTGGAAGGAATCTGCAAAGATGCAATATATGCATCCACATTAAAGGACAAGCAAGGAAGATACAAATTTCACCTTGATTTGATATCTGACAAACCTAAGTAAATTTCATGTAATGTAGTGTTCTATTAACAGACTCAGAAATCAGTATTTCCTCTTAATCATACCTCTTGCTACCTGATTGCGACATGCACGGAGGGACTGAAACAGGCTGAAACCATCAATTGTCACAATTGCTGCCGGATACAAGATACTTAGTTCTTCATTCTGTGACAGCAAATGGGAGAAGACAGTTACTGTTGTAACGGTACAAACTAGAAAAGCAGCTGTTAACTACGTGAAAAAAAGCATTACATCCAAAGAGTCAATTTCTAACAAGCCCCAGGCAACAAAACCACTAAAATTAAGTGTTAACACTGTCCCACATATGAACAGTTATTTAAAGCTCATCATTTTATACTTTTATCTTATTTCAGTGACTTGTGTTTGCCTAAAATATTTTATATCTTTGGGAGAAAACAAAAATTACAGCAGCTTGTGAAGGCCACAGAAAGACAAGTTTAACTGGAGTACAACTGTCAAGGTTTTACAAACCAAATTCTCAAAGTAGATTTTTGCACATGAATTACCACTTGGGCACAAAAATGTTTATTTGGTCATAGAAACCCAAGATTCAAATTTCTTGATCTTTCCGTATTTCAAAACTGATCCTAAAACATCATACTAAAAATCACATGAGCATTTGCATAGCAAGCTTGGAAGTTTCTGTAACTTCATTAGTTTTCTGCATAAAGCATATCAACTCAGCCAAGAGCAAAGAAAGGTGACTTTTCTACTAAATATTCTGAACTCTACAAGAACCTTCTCTATAGGAAATACTCAAAATTACATGCAGATTCTTAGCACCATCTCAAATAAACACGTTTTTTTTTTTAATTTTCAACTATCTTCTCTGCGAAGCAAATGCTTACAAATGAGTACATATAACTCTTGGCATCTATCAAGACGCGTTTCCTCCTTTCATCAATATATTATCATATTTTGTGCACATAAATGAAAAAACAGGAAATGAATGAATCCTTCCTTTGCAACACTGTCACAGACAAAACAGAAACAAATCTAAAGAGCAAACTCGAAAAATAAATGCTGAATCCTCTAACTATACAAGCAGAAGTAGTTCTAGAACAAGAAATTCATTTTCTTGTTCTATACAATTTTCTAGCCATCAAACACTGATAAAGGATGTAGAGGATTCACAGAGAAGACTCCCTTCCATACCCCTTAACACTGCCACTTCGCTTTTGAAATAATCTGACAAAACCTGTTCTGTGACACCAGGATGCCTGGGAATTTCATAGGTTCTGCACTTAAGCTGCAGGACAGGATCTTCATTTAAAAGCTGTGCAAGAAGCAGTACTCCACTCTAAAAGAGAAAGAATAATGAGAGTGAACAATACTGTCCTTTTTCTTAGGGAAGGCAAAAAACAGTAACTAATGAAATAGATAATTTATAGAAATTTTATAGAAATGTTAATTACAGTAGCTACCTTGTGGGCCTGCCATGCTGGGAAACATACCTCAGTATAAAAACGAACGTAGCCAGAGGTGAAGCCAACCACAATGCAGGTCCAGTCAGGACGACCTGTGGAACTCCTGTTTCACAAAGACATACCAGAAGTTAAAAACAAATCCTGTTCTAAGCTGCAGACATAAGTGTAATTAATATAAGGAGACTGACAATGTATATTCACAAGAATATCAATTCTTACCTCTTCTGACTTGCCAGTGGGATACACAATACACTACTCACACATTCACTAGAAACAGAAAAATAAAAACTAATAAGCATATTTTATCTTCCAGTTGTGAAAGTTTGCTCTACATGACACATATTGCCAAGTCACCATTTTCAATATTTTAACAAAATATTAAATCATCACACAATTTTATCAAATTCATACCAAAAAAAAGGCAAAAACCATTTTCATTTAAAAAATACTTTAAATTACGAGTTCCCATGAACAGTGCCCAAATAGATTCTTTAAGTACTTATTACACCTTTGTAATGTTCTCTTTCATTCACAGGCTGATTACTCTGACAATACTCTTCAGTAAAGATTCAAGTCAAATGACACATACGTAAAGGTAAATACATTTGTTCTGATCTGTATTGATATATACCAAGAGCAAACCTTAAAAAAAAATTGAACCATACTTATCAAAGTACATTTCTGAAGTACATTATGTAATTGAGTAAGATTTCACCACTTTATAATTTGAGAGCATTTCAAGAACACGGTCTTCTCAGCTACAGAAGAATCTGAGAACATTTAACGTACAGCAGGCAGAGCGTGCAAAAGGCAAGCAGAAGGGCAGGCCACAGTATTTCAGATCAAAAGTTATTTAACTGTTACCACAAAATAAAGATTTACTGGGGAAACACAAGAGGTTTTATGAAAGAGCATATAAATTCAAGAGGACATTCCAAACATCACTTTAAACATAAATGCCCGCAGTATTGTTGATTATTTGCATTTGAGGTCACCTTCACTCCCCACGGAGCAATTAAATCACCAGGCTAGCCAATTACAGAAAGAAGATTCCTAAATGCAAGTTCAACATGAGTTGCAGCAAAATCACAGCTTAAAATCAATGTTAAATATCTCAGTGAAATCTTGTCTTTAATAGGAAAGCTTAGCCACCATAGGGCATTTTCAGTCGAAGACAACTCTGGTCAAAAAATTCAAGTCTTTAGACAATCTGACAGTACTAGTTACATTTACACTTACCCAGAAATAAAACCGTCACCTACAGGAAACTCTTAAGCCACAGCAAATATAACTGTTTATCTAAACAAAACTACCCATTCCGTATGACTGCATCTCTTGGGGCTCTGACAATGCTTAGACCCCAGAGTTTTGTTTTTGTTTTCTTTGTTTGTTTTTAATAAAAAATGATGGGGTAATTTCAGTGGTAGGATAGGGAAAAATGCTAAACAGACACACTATAAAACAGCTCAAATATATGGCAGCAGCAGGTTTATTTTTACAGATTGGAGATAGACTAAGTCAATGCCTCCTACAGAATAACAGAAGGTTGAAGCCAACAGGCATGTTCAAAGGCAGACAGCACCTCAATACTGCAAACTCCATAAGGAAATCCAAATCATATTCCATATGGGAGATTCCAGAAAGCATCAGCCTGGTTATCTGAAGACACATCTAGCAGAAATTTTGTATAAATACCAAAAGTATGACCAAGGCAAATTTTCCAAGTCCTCTTAATGACTTCGAGCCTAAAACCATTTCAAGAAGTGACAGAAACATGTAAAAGACCATTTACTACGGAGGTCAAAGATGCAAGGCATAGATGAAATTCAATGCATCTAAGAAGATTAACACATTAAAAAGCATATTAGTGTTGATCACGGTTTGTAACTTCGACTGACTTCTTAATTAAAGAGATGACTTCCTGTTTACTTGAGGTTTTGAAAATGAACAGAAGAAGAATTTCTAAAACAACTTCATACATTTCCAGTTGCAACACACCCTGACAAAATACCATCTCTATAATAGAGATAGTATTATCTATAGTAAAAGAATACATATACTTTTTTCTTCTAGTAACAGGAACTTGCAAAAAGCCTGATAATCCAGATTTGTTTGGAATGTCTAAGGTATATGGAAATACACTGATTTGCAGACAGCACTTCTCAATGTTATGAGCTTGTCCTAAGTTATCACACTGCCCATGAAGAGTGACCTGTGCAGACAAAAGGTCACACAACTTACTAGTGTTGTTTTCAACATGAGAATGTATAAAACCATGAATGCACTTGGAAAAAGGCCAAAAACTATATGCTACCAATTATTAAGTACAAAACATTTTAATCACAGCTACATTTCAAGACCTACCCTTCTTCAACATTCAGAGAGCCACTCCAGCCAACAGCATACTGCATTTCTTCTTTTCCCTGGTCACTGTGCTTCCATTTAGCTGCCATTAAAAAATAGACGGCATCTATTAAACTGTAACGTCTTGCATCTGACAGATATAATTCTATTCTTAATCTTTGCTTCTGTATAATATATCCTACCACACTTAGATTAAGCACCAATTACATACCTTGAAGACTGTAAATAGAACATTGTTTTTAGTAACTTTCCTAATGAAATCTTGTTTCTTACAAACTCATATAGAACAATATGCTATTAAAATGCTTCTGAATGCTTGGTTTTGTTCAAAAACCTACATACAATAACACCCACTTCCTGAAATTTTAAAGGGTTCAATTAATATAACAGGCATCTTTGGGATAAAAGTATTAAGCAAAGGGCAAGCTTCTTCTGGGATGATTATTGAAGTTGAGCTTAAACAGATAGCAGAACTTTAACCCCCCAAAACAGGCATGGGAATCCTACAGCAAATCTGACAACTTTTAACGATCACATCATAACCAAGGTCAGAAAACACTACACTTTCTTATTAACAGGGTTGAATTGCAACTGACATTTTACTGTTGAATCATCTTCCAGTTTCAAATGTACAACTAATGTCACGTGGGATTTGTCTAACGCCTAAAACTTGAGATACAGCCACAATCTACCCTGTGTGGTACAGTTACTACAGAGCAGTTCAGCCGCAGCAGTTCTCTAGCAGATGAGCTAAATCATCTACTTATTCTTGATCCATTAGGAACTTTCTGAGGAGTACTGCTGTCATTTTATTTTCTGTGAAAAACTAGCAACTAACCTACATGTTTTTTAGAATATATAATTGCACATAACTACATTTGCAGCATGACAAATTAATGTAATTTGCCTATTTACGCAACTGCAAGCTTCAACTATCTTTTTTTTGTGTGTATGTGGTTTTGTTTTTAAAGGGTATTAAAGAATCACAGAATGGTTTGGGTTGGAAGGGACCTCAAAGATCATCTAGTTCCAACCACCCTGCCACGGGCAGAGACGGACACTTTCCACAAAATCAGGTTGCCCAAAGCCCCATCCAACCTGGCCTTAAACACTTCCAGGGATGGGACATCCACAGCTTTTCTGGGCAACCTGTTCTAGTGCCTCACCATCGTCATAGTAAAGAGCTTCTTCCTTATACCTGATCTAAATCTACCCTCTTTTTGTTAACGTCATTCCCCCTTGTTCTATCACTACACTCTTTGACCAAGAGTCCCTCCCTATCTTTCCTTGTAGGCCCCCTTTAAGTACTACTAGAAGGCTGCTATAAGTTCTCTCTTCTCTAGACTGAACAACTCCAGCTCTCTCAGCCTGTCTTCATAGGAGAGATGCTCAAGACCTCTGATCATCCTCATGGCTCTTCTCCAGACTAGCCCTAACAGGTCTGTGTCTTTCTTATGCTGAGGGCCCCAGAGCTGAACACAGTTCTTCAGGTGGGATCTCACGAGAGCAATGGGGAAGAATCACCCCATAGCATTACGTTTCCCAGCATCAGGCTCACTTCCCAGCATCAACCACCAACTGCATATGTTAAGAGCAATACCCCAGGCATAAGCACATGTGTAAATGGAAGATGGCTGATCAGTGTTTATATATTGTTCAGGGTACCTCTAAAAACAGTTTGAGAACTCTGCTTTACAGTAAAATAAAAAGCCACGCATTCTTCAGGATGGAGAAGAATTTTCTATCAAAGCTGGAAATCTTAAAGACAATCCACCTCAATTTTCTCTCCTTCAAGTAAGTGTGACTCAATTGATTTTTTTCAAGGGAGAAAAAAAATAAGTTAAAATATTTTAGTAAAGGATAAAACTAACAGAAAAGTTTTGTTGCACTTACTGGGCATGATTAACATCAACATCTCTGATTAACAGGGTATTTATACAGCATATTTTGGATTTAATTATTAATGATAAAATATTTTTCTCAGATAACACTACAGCTGAGAAATAAGGACAAAATAAGTAACATACCAAGCAATACCTAGAAAATGCACCACAGGTACTACTGAACGTTCCAAAATTCTTCAAAATATGACTTGGGAGGGTAAGTAGACAGGAAGAAAAAAAATAGATCTCACTACTATTAAATGTACTAGCACATATACTTAGTAGAATGTATACTTACACACTAAGAAAACTGCTTTCTGCTCATTGGCTATGACCATCAGGTCATTTGTTGGTGACAAGGACAACACGCAGTCTTGAAGCCAGTAATTTTTCTGGCTCTTGGAAGCAGATTCCTCTTCTTCCTACAGATAAAGCTTTAGTTAATGTATGCAATTTTTACATACAGAAAAACCTGCAAGATTCATGACACTCTGACTTGTTCTCATTATCAGTGCTGAATGCACAATCACCTTTCAAGTTGCTGGCCCTCCAACTTGCGTAAGAAGCCATGATACACAAAAAGGCAGCCTTGCACTAATTATACCTGCATGATTGCAAATCAGAAAACAGAAAACTCCCCATTGGGAGTTAGGATTGTAAATGATATTTATTTTGGGTTTTCCCTTCTACAGTTCAAACACAGCAAAAGCTTTAGACTATATTTATTAGCCAACTAAATGGTTTATAGCAGTAAAGTACAAATCTCGGTTTAAGCTCACTTCAACCCAGATGTTGTAAGAAACACCTGAGGATTAAATGCAGAGGTAGTTGTTTTCACCCACAACTCCCTAAAATAAAGTTACAGGAAATTCCTCTATGAAAAAAAAAAAAAAGTACTTTACACACTGACCAATGACCCTACACTCTCTATACATTATTAGACTTCATTGCTATGTGTGAATTGCACATTTCCCTCTCGGCTGTATTCCTGGTGACAGCGAGAAGGACCAGAGGGATCAGCATGGAGCTGGGACAGGAGAGGTTCAGGCTGGGTGCTAGAAGGATTCTTCACTGATAGCAGTCCAGCACTGGGACAGGCTCCCCAGGGCAGTAGCCATGGCACTGAGCCTGCTAGAGTTCAACAAACATTTGGACAACACTCTCAGACACTGTCTGGTTTTTGGGTGGTCCTGAGCAGACCCAGGAGATGTACTAAATGATCCTTGTGGGTCCCTTCCAGCTTGCGATATTCTATGATCCTATGAAATGCTCTAGGAAAAGATCTGTGCGTGACAAGTAAAAGAGATTGGCTTCTTCCCACTTCTATCCATCATCAATATGAATGGCCTAGTCCTTGCCCACGCACTATCAACAAGACAAAGTTCCTTGCAGAAAGGCAATTCTGTCATGAAGTCACAAAAAGCTTTTTCCTTCCACAGAAAATGTACAGTCGTGACCTCAGCAAGGATACCTGTAGTTACAAGACTGCAGTCCTAATCGCTAATAATTTTTATCCAGGTATTTCTAACACACAAAGCACACTGGCATTTTTCAAGACTTTACAAAGAGATCATGATAATGATTTCCTGGTATACTCATGACTTTAACTCCTTGTGACAAAGGTAAACATTAAGTGCAAAATATATAAGCAGAAACCAAAGAAAATCCTTGCAGTTATTTTTTAAGTTAGTGTGTTTCAAGTTGAGGAAATATAAGCAAGTCTTTGATTTTGGTTTTAAGATTAAAATGAATTAAAATACTTTAGAACTCAAAACTATCTGTATGCATAAGCAAGTAACTCGAAACCTAAAAGACTTAAAATATGGTCAACACATTACTGACAAAAGTGTTAAAACAGGAAAAGCACGTCACTTGTAAAAAGCCTACTTTAAAAAATGAAAAACAGCATGATTAAAATCAGCTCTTAAGATGAGATTTCAGCATCACCATCCCTACTAAATAAGGAATCAGTTGCATAAAAAGACACCTTGGATGAGAATTTTTAAAAAATTAATGCCTTTGTAAAAGTTCCATGATACAGATACTTGTTCAGGTGACTTGAATAATTCCAAGAAGAGACACATTTTACAGTACCTAAATGTTTTTAAAACTATTATATTGTTACAATATTGTAACAGTAACACTGTTGTTAGCAACATAACATTGTTATATTACAATAATAGTTCTCAACTCTGTGCTAGACTGATGAACTCTGTTTTTGTGTGGTCCCTACTTACATGCTTCTACACAGAACCACCATTTGCATGTGGATGACAGTTCCTTCTTTCTTAAGAGTTTAACCTAGAACCACCAGCAACTTTGGATGAAAACAAATAAGCAGAGAGGGCTTCACCTGCTTGGCCAGAAGCATTCACAGGACTTTAGCAAGAAGGGTGTGAACTACATTGCAGAAGATTGCGATTTTAAAAAGAAAGAAGTAAAAATGATGACAGTTACAACTCAGCTACACCTGCTGGATCTATTTACATTGTAAGTAGAAAACATTGAGGCAATTACAAGCATTATGGCACGTGTAATAAAGATGCAGACTGAGAAACACATTAATTTCATGAAAATTATAGAGGAGTTGAATACCCATCCTATTCAAGAGTTTTTATACTTCTTTCATTCCTTGACATCAGCTTGAGAGTGATTCATCCCTGGGAGAAACCATGCTCGTTTTAACTCCTCACCTCAGCTGTAGTATCTGTTCTCCTGCTCAAGTAAATAGCTAAAAAGATGCCATCCCACTCCTTGGGCGTACTTCCCGCATATTAAGACAATTACAACAGTTAAGAGTTTTATTAACAAGGTGAGGTACAGATTCCTCAATGTACCTCATTAGCTCTAACATAGACTTAATCAAGCAATTTTGTTCAGATGATTCATTCAGATGCAGAATATTTCTGCACAGACAGCTTTCCTAACAAAACATCGTATTCAAGTCAGCTGGCAGCTAGAAGTCTCTCAGTCTTACCAACAATCTGAGACCAGCTGTGTTAAACCATCTAGTGCTGCTGGGAATATTTCCCTTTAAAGAGCAACTGTGTTGCCCTCATCCCGTATGTATAATTTTGTCTCTCCTGTAACACAATCCACACATCACAACATAAGAGGAGTACTGCACAATCATTAAAAACATGTTTACGTCAGTGGTTTGGGATTTAGGAGTTCAGTTTAGATCTGTTATAAAAGATTATATTAGTTCTCTTAAGAAAATAATCAACTGAGCAGCATCAACACTGCTGAGAGGTAGACAGCAAGGCAATACTTGTCACCATTCTAGTTTTCTTCACATTATAGCATCAAATTCTGATAGTCTTACCTACAGACCATGCATTCACAAAGTTACTTCAGATCAGGAATAATGCACTTCAGGCCTGGAATTACTCGTTATGATGCACTTCTCTACTAAAATAGAGTAATACGTTGTTTGATTATGGTTGGAGGTACCGAGAATCATAGAATCACTTAGGTTGGAAAAGACCTCTAAGATCACCTACTCCAACCTTGTTGCTATCTCAAAACAAGCAGTACTCCTGAGGCTGCTGCAGTTCCCTTTTCTTAAGCATCAGGTACCAGCCCAGTCGTTCGTAAGGAAGCTCTCTTCCAAATCCCAGAAGAACATTAAGTTCAGGGTTTGATCTCAGCATGGTATTTTTACATGCAACTGTGAACCAAGATTTTTCTAAGAGTAACCTAGATCCTGAGACTAAATGGATGAATTTGTCACTCCACAGTTACTGCTCAGAAGCTGCAGGAAAAATGGGACAGAATTGGATAGGCCTACTAAAAATATATATATAAGTAGGTTACTTTATATTTTTTATTTCTAAATATAAACTGAAGCTGGTTCTGTTGCCTAGTCCTTAACAACTATGTTTCACCAAAGTTGAGGTGGATTTTAAATACTACAAAGATGCATTGTCCTTACTTCCTCAGAAAGGACTGCAAGACTGTTCCTACTAAAGGGACACCAAGTGAGACAAAAACAAGGCTTACTGTCTCTGGATAACTATAGGCAAAGACTAGGCAACAGCATCACAGAAAGAGAGAAAAAAACCTACAGAGTACAAGAATGAGTAATTACCACAATAAATCATTCAAGCTATATTTAGAAACAATTATGGGATCAATGGACAAGAACAGAAGCATTTAAAATGCTGTTCAAGATCCATTTTAGCAAGTTGATAACTACCAAGAGGAAAAAAAAAGTAAACACAAACAAGTGAAATAGTCCTTTAGAAAAGCTAATTTAGGAATCAATCCTCAAAATATGAACTTACAGGTTCTGGTAATTCTGCTTCATCCCAGGCTCCCCAGCCACCATCTTCCCAGTTTGTTGGTTTACCTGCTTTAAAAAATATATATTTGTCACATGAATACAGCATAGGCAAGGAAAAACACAGTCAAAATGGACTGCCAGCTGTTGTTTTCCTTTCCCCACCAATGCATTATAACTTCAGTAATAGCAGATACCAAACAAGTACTACAGAAAAAAAAAAGAAACACATTAAGTGGTAGAAATGGATGTCTTATTTCTCTTTATTTCCACTTTTGAAACTATGAAAAAGTAAAAACTAAAAGATCTAATCTATGTACAAATTGGAAACGGGCGTAACAACACCCATGTTAAATTAATTCTGACAGACTGCATGCATCTAGAACTCCAGACCACAACAGCTCACAGGGCCTGGTGCACCACATCACTGATCCTTCAGTAGAGCCTCTGCGCGCTTTACTGAACAAATGAATCAATTTTGTCTTTTCTCAGTTTCTCCACAGCCATTTCATGAGAGCCAAGATGAATTTATAGTTATATACAGCAAGCTGAAATGCAGAGTTGGGAGATAACGACAAAAAAACCCTGTGTCAACTTAACAAAAAACTTTTTACAGTAGGTATGGAGACCAACCTTACTGTAAAATTTAAGCCTTAGCTTGATTTCTAATTGTTACTACTCCAAAGACAGAGAAAGTACTTTTTATGTAGACTTCCTACAGTCGGTGACTTCAGCACAATTCTGAACCATCGCTGGCACCCACAAGTAGATAGGCGTCACTGCAGTAGCTTAAAGAAACAAGTACTGAATTCCACGCTGATGTTACTGCTTCAGATTTCATAAGATGTCAAGACTTGTCCGAGGATTTCACTCAAGTTCTTCATTAACTTGTCATGGCTACATTGACCTTAAGAAGAGGTTTATGCATCATGTCTCAAATTATTTCTAATTTAGTTTTAAATAAGCCAAACTTCCCCATTTTGGATAGTCAAGCAGTATGGATAAGGAGGTTTGTATCAAGAACACTCCAATTTTTATTAGTCTAAAAACTCTGATTCCTTTAGCACCAAAAAAAATGAAAAAAGAATCCATTACATCAAAATAGAAATCTGTACTCTGTTTACAAAGGTTTTTAAAGCTTTTGTAGGGCTAATGAAGACAAAAGACTTCTTTAAAAATATTTTAGCTTATTTCTTAAGCTTTCCAGCAGTGCTGTTAAGAAGATGTTTCACAGGACTGGATGACAAAATGACTGTATGAATAATCTTTGTTAAAATTGAAACATCTGCACCATCTACAGAAGGGGTGAGTCAGCCAGATTTACCGCATCATCATCAATACAAAGCTGACGGCACCGCTATCTCAGGCCTAACTATAAAAGCTTCCAAGGGTCACAGCCTCATCTCGTGCTTGAGAATTTTCCAGTGTACAAATATATAAAGGACAATTACAGCAAATACTGTTGAATATAAGCCACAAGAAGAAAGCAGTAACCAACTTCAATATTTAGTTTAAGGTAGTGCGGTGGGGCAGCTGGGCAGCTTAGCTCCACCACAACCGCTCTCTTACCATTGTCCAAGGGGAAGGGGGAGAAAATACGATGCAAAGGGCTCAAGGACTGAGATAAGGACAGGGAGATCACAGGCAAAACACACTCAGAGGAGGGAGATTAATGAAATCTATCACCTATTACTAACAAGCTAGAGAAGTGAGAAACAACAACAAAACTAAAAACTCCTTCCCCCCCATCCACCATCTTCTACCCCCTCCCACCAAGCAGCACAGGGGAATAGGCAATGGGGGCTGCGGTCAGTCCCTGACACTTCATCTCCGCTGCTCCTTCACAGTCACTCTGCCCCTGCTCCACATGGGGTCCCTCCCACGGATGCCGTCCTTCCCGAACTGAGCCTGCGAGGGCTGCCCACAGGCAGCAGCTCTTCAAGAACTGCTCCCACACAGCTCCGTACCACAGGGTCCCTCCCCCAAGAGCAAACTGCTCCAGCACGGGTCCCCCACGGGCGGCAGCTCCCCCCAGACCCCTGCTCCTGCGTGGGCTCCTCTCCACAGGCTGCAGCTCCAGCCTGGGGCCTGCTCCTGCGGGGGCTCTCCATGAGTCACAGCATCCTCCAGGCCACATCCACCTGCTCCACCGGGGGCTCCTCCATGGGATGCAGCGTCACTTTGGAGCCAGCTGAAATTGGCCCTTACCTAACAAGGGGCAGCCATATCAGACACTTCAACTATGCACTGAAACAGTGAGTGAAACAGGGTATTAAACAACAGACAACTAAACTCTGAAACAATGGCCAGAGAAGCAGAGGGACACACCTGTATCTTACGCCACCAAAGCACAGCGTAGTTCACTGGCACCAGTGAATCACACAACATCCCACAGAAGCTGTCAGCTTGCCAAAACTTTCCTGTGCACCAGCACTTGGTAACACTGGTCAAGTGAGAGATGAGTCGGTATCCAAGTTGCCTACAAGGAAGATTTTGAATCAATCCCCCACAATTTCCTTTAGTAGTATTGTAGATCAGAACTAGCAACTGTGGAATGAGACACCAATAATAATAAACACCTTAACAACTCTTGAGTTGTAACACGTTCATTTTTCCAGTCCACTGATCAAGCTTTTTTGTGCAAGCCTACATCTCTGTTATCTCTATCTCAGACTAGTAACAGATGTCTGGTACATAGTTCTCCCTATGTTAATAAAGCAGCAGCAGCAGCATGACAGATCTTGCTTTATTGCAGAGACTGCAAAAATAGAAGTTCATCTACTGGGTCTACAAGAACTATTTCATTCTTCAATTTGAAGCATACAGCAGTAAAATTTTATCATCAGTGCATCTGAAACTTTAAAGGTGCTCCCTATGTGGCACATTTGCAAAATTGACGTTAAAGCGTAAGAGACTTTGTTTCAAGTGTATCATAAACTTAAGACCCAAAAGAGTAATTACTATACTGAGGAGCATGTTTTGTTTAAAAGACAAGAAAAGAGGAAAGAAACGTTAGCAAGAGATCTAGACTAAGGAGGTTTAACTAGTTAACACATCAAATTCAATATGAAGTGTTTTTTATTCAGCCTAAGACTTTCTCCCCAAAGTGCAGAATGTACCTGAGTACAGAGAAGTGCAGAGAAGGCACCAGAGCAGTCTGTTTGTCCAAGCTGGAGAGTTCCTCTTGGAAACCAGACCCCCAAAGCTAGACATCAGACTACCCCTAACTGCATCAATATAAGGCTTTAGAACAAGGAAGTTAATAGATTTTTTTTTTTTTTAATACGAGAGAAAATTTAATACACGCACAAGACAATCTGTCTTCAATAGGTTTTTATATGTTGTCTGTAAAGCATCAAGCTGCATCAGGTAAAAAACTAATATATACACACTTTTTGCATATAAAAATGATAAATAAAACCAAGTCGTACCAATTCATTTCATGCATTAATTTCATGTGTACAGTTTGATGAGTTTATGATCTTTCAGTTTCCTTCTTATATGTGCCTTAGGAATTTATAAAATTAATATGTAACAATTTCTTGTAGTATTATTAGGTGAAGAGTTTCAGATTTTTTTCTACATACATTTACAGCTAATCTGATATCACCAGATTGCATAATAAGTGAAGAAATACCAGTTTATTTTCTGTTCATGCCAAGGAATTTTAGAAGTAGTTTTTAATCTACCTGCTATTCAGTAATCAGAGGACATTTTTCCTCAAAGTTCCCCTGAAGCGGGAACTGTCAGATATACTAGACAGCCTTGCCAGCATTACTAGGAAAGCCTTTCTGAGATCAGTATTATGTTTACTTTTTCTTATCACTTCAAATGTCTATAGCAAGTGAAAAAAGAAAAGATGACATTCAAGCTAAATTAGCTCACTAACCTGAAAAAGAAACTGAGAAATATTTGGAACAATTTCTTCTCTAGATGGTCATTATTGCTTTAACTTATTCTTTTTTATCCCCACTGTTTAAAATTGATCCATGTACTACATAGCCTTTTTTTTTTTTTTTTTTTTTTTTTTTAAATAATGCTGCCAATTTGTATGGTTCACAGTTATAACTTAACCCTAAAACCAGAGTTTAAGGTACCAGTGAAGGGGAGGAACCTCATGATACCACACAGCACAGGATACAAATTAAACACACTATATACAAAACACGGTATTCCATCTTTCTTTCAAATGAAAGTCACAGATCAGGTTATTGCAAGAAAGAAAGAAGAATATCCAGCTAAGGAGATGTTAAAGCTGAAAAAAACCCTCATGTGAGAAGATGGTTTGGACAAAGTACTCTGATGTCAATCTGTCACGTGTTGAGAACATCACTTAATCTTTCCAGTACCTCAGAGTATATTAACCATTATGCATGAAACATACAGGTATAGTATTTTTGATATATTACACGAATACAGACATGGCAAGAAAGGAAACTTAAATGTGTATGATGAAATCTGGAGAAGGAGAACCTGACTGAAAAGGCAATACAGAAAAGATTGTCAGAAGGCACTTCGATAGGAATATACCAAATTCAATAAGAGGCACACAGAAACACTTAAGAACCCTGCTGATAAAAACAATTTAGAAATTAATTCTGTAATGCATTTTTTTCTTTTAACCTAGTTTCCAACTCTGAAATAAAAAGCCTGGCTTTCTGTATTTCTGAATTAAATTAGTTGATCCTGATAAAGCAAAGTGCATAAGCACAACTCCAAAGATGAAGTTTCGAGGAACCGTGCAGAAGAGCGTTTTTCAGGACACTGTCAGTTTAACACTGCTGGATTTTGCAGAAGAGTTCTTCTACCAACATTAAGCTACTTTATTTTTAAGCATGCTCTTAAACAACCCACATAAGGGTCAAAACATCCCCCACAGTTCCAACAGCCCAAGCCCCACTCCAAAATAAGCAGCAGCATCTCAGAATTGTACACTGGGCCGTGAACCGCCCTGAAGTTGTTATCAGACATGCAGGCATCATTGCTTGGGAACTCCCAAGTTCTCAAGGAGTAGTGGTGGTTTTTTTGTTGTTTGTTTTTGTGATAAATTTCATTGAGGTAGTGGGAGATAAACTCATTTGGGAACTATAAATATGGGCAAACCAGAAAAGTATTGTTTTTGTTTGTTTTCTTTCATACTGACACCTCCAAACTCCAGCAAGCACCAGTCCTACCTGGCTATGGCACTAAACTGCTGTCATCAAGCCTATCAAGAGACTTAAAATGCACAGTTCAAGCTCAGTGTCTAGTAGAACAGGCACGTGGCATCATTTTAAATGAACCACAGGTAAATTCCTCAAACAAATTATAAATATTACAAAAAGCGCTATGCCTTTATTGCTCAGTTTGGCAGTTATATTTCCATCAATTTCTTAATGCTAGTTTTGTTATGCCTGTGAAGCTTGATCATATTTTGCAAATTGCATGGAACTAACACTTTTTTTTATTCACATGCAATGTTTTATTATAGACAGGAGTTAACCGTTACAGCTGTTCTCTGATCTAGCCAACACATCATCCAAGAACATCTCCACAGCAAGCTGTTGAATTAAATGCAATATGAATACTTCCTATCCCTAGTATTTGCACACTGGAGACGGTAGTCTTCAAAGCCACTTAGATAACACTAGGCTCAGGCTCTGCGGAGGATTCATGCCTCATTATCAGCAATAACTTTTCCTGAGAATCATCATCATGCTTAAGAGTCTCGTTCTTCATTAAAATGTGAAACAGCATTCAAACTCCTTTTTTCCCTCTACAGAATAAAGGGATGAGAACTCATTATGAAGAACCATTGACCAGTTTGCTCCATAACACTGGCAAGATCTGCCCTAACACCTTTTATTCTAATACATCAAATAAAAAGTAGCTAAATGTTTTTCATCACAGCAGAGCAGTGATTACCTCAGTCTATGGACGTTTAAGCTGTTTAAGCACTGTAGTATTAGGTGTTTCAATGTATGATTGCATATTACAACTGGGGAAAAGGACACGAACCCTTCCTTCCAGTGCTTCCTGGCCTGCTCCACTGGCACCTGCAGAACCGAGTTTACATGAAGCTCAGAGGAGGACATCATTATTTTTTTCTTCCACTTTATCAGACAAGTATATAATTTGCAAAAATTAGGCAAACTGCTGGACTACTGATAAGGGTTAAGTGAAGTTGTAGTTGATAGGATGCTTTCTATCATCTTTTTCTACAGCTGAACGTGTTTAAATTTTACCTGCACAAAGGAAGAAAATAGTTTATTTTACAAATCTGCATTTTTATTCTAAGTCAGTTACCTACATCCATATTTTTAATATACAGAGCACTTCAATAACCCTTTTAAAGTTAAGCCTAAATGCAGATTAACTTAGTATGTTATAATTAAATGAAATATGCTGCTATGTTAAACTACAGCTCAAAATGAAGAAAATGGCCAATACTAGAACAGCAGAAAAACTTCTCATCTTCAGATGAAAAGTTCTTTTGACAACTAAGAAACAAAAAGAAGAAAAGATACACAGCTTCAAAAAAAAATCCCAAAGCTACACGTTAAAGATCCTGGAAGCACCTTTGCAAAAATATTTTCTTAATCCAAAATCTGACAGGAGCTTTAAAGAACCAAACAATTATGACTCCAAGAAAAAAAAATATTAAGTTACTATTTAACAAAAATGTTTAGTACGTACTTTATTTTTCCTAAGGTTGTCAGCATTTTTCATTTAGCTATAAAGTTTAAAAACTAGTCAAGGAGTTTCCATACAAACGCAGACTAACTTTGAAAATAAAAACCCTCAGCTTGTGGTTTCTTCATGGCAAAAAGTTCTTCCATGCGAACCAAGTAAGAGCCAAAGCATACAGCAAAGAGGAAGCAGACTAATTTTGAACTGACATGCAACAAGTCAGTTGCTTACAAGGAAAAGCGACTGGATTAACATGGAGGTGACAAACAGTAAAGGAACAGGCAATTAAAAAAAATTATTTCCAGCTGGAGCAGCAACTCAGAGCACAAGACCTTGAGTGTAGCAGATACGCCATCTCAGCCTACCAGGAGCTCCCAAACCTTGCAGCTCCAACGATTCAGGTCCTTAGGCAGCAGAGTAGCAGCAACACAGACTTCAAGAAACAAGGGTAAAAGGGAGAAGGATCTCCTATTCCACGCAGACAGAACTATTTTTTCTAACTCAAGATACCTCCACAACTTACTCTTTTATAACTTAAGACAACTCTGCGAGTTGTACTAGTGTTTTGCCCGGACAAAGATGAATGCACTAACAATTTCTGCTTCAACATGGTGAGATCGTATTCCTATGTAAAAGTCACTTTGAGAACTCTTACTCACTTACATTCATGCTCTTGAGCCAAGGAAGTGGTTGCAGTATTAAAAAAAAAAAAAAAAATACTCTGCCATGATGTCTGAACGACCAAATATAAGTATTCCCGAATACTATATACTCATTAAGATGGATGAGCAGTGCATTTTAGGATGTACGCTGTCCTTGATGCTACCATGTTTTGTTTTCCAACATACAAAATGCTTCCTCCCTTCACAGCGGCCACTTGATAAATCCACACCGCCAAAGGTACCCAGGAGCTACTTTACACCAATTGGCCTTGCATGTGCTCCCAAAAAAGAGAGAAACGCTTTAGAGCCTTTCAGCACACGCTTTTAGAAGAACCAGCATGTTACAATCTATCGCTTTCACCCTCCGTTTTTACCAAGAGGCACGGACAGGATGCTACAGGTGCCGGAACCCTTCCTTTAGAGGGGGATGACGCCAAAAGAGGAGCCACATGGAACCTGGGCGTGTTTTTTGGAGCACTGCTGCAGCAAAACAAGTACAAGTAGTGGAACCTAAGTGTTTTCTATCAGAAGTTTTGAATAACCTAAGGTATGACAAGTAGGACTGACTGTATAAAACTCTTCCAATACTACCTTCTGCCAAGTGCACTTGAACAATCAAGTATACCAAGCACAACCCTGAGCACAAAAAGCGACCATCAATAAAACAGGCTACGATACACGTACCCAAGTTTTGGTGGTAAATTTAACTAGCTGGACGTACGCTGTTTTCTCAAACCCTTTTACCAGCTGCTGCGTGACCTCTCCCGCATCCCACCCCCTCCCGCACCTTGTATGCCTGCAGGTCAGCACGCTGGTGCTCGCTCTCAGAGCCCTGCGCACACACTCCACCAGCACCCCGGTTATCCCTTCCAACGCCGTCGCCCCGTACCTCAAACGCCAGCCCCGCGCCCCCCCCCCCCCCCCGCCCCGGCCGGCGGCCCGCTCCCGCGGGCAGCCCCGAGCCCCCCGCCCCGCACTCACCGCCCCCCGCGGCGCCGCCGTGCCGCCGCTGCGGACAGAGGAAGTCCCGCGCCGCGCCCAGGTCCCGCAGGCGGCCGAAGGGGACGAGGGCACACGCCATGGCGCCGCCGCCCGACCCGGAACCGCTCCGCGCCGCCCTCCCGCACGGCACCACCGGGGCGCGTGCGCGGAGCCGGCACCGCTCCCTCCGTCCCTCCCTCAGCCCCGCTGCTCCTCCTGCTCCTGCTCCTGCTCCTGCTCCTCCTCCTCCTCCTCCTCCTCCTCCTCCTCCTGATCCTTTCCTGCTCCTGATCCTGCTGCTCCGCCGGGTGCCGACGTGGCCGCTCAAGGCGGGGCCGCCGTCTCCCGAGGGCGTTTGGGGCTCGGCTCCCCTCCGGGCCCCGGCCCGCTGGCAGCAGCAGTGGTTAGTATCAGCGGGATTTACTGGGGGCGTGCTGGCAGCTGGCACACAGCAGCAAAGTCCCCCTCTAGGGCAAGAAGAAAAGCGTGTGTGAGAAGAAGGCCAGGGGATGTTCTCTGGGCCTCAAAGAAAGCGTGCTGTCAGCAGACCTTTACAATTTTAAATAAATCCTACTTTACTGTGGCTTCTTATTTTTGTTTACTTTATGTTTAGCATACTTCAGTGTCGTTTGGGGCTTGAGATAGGCTTCTTGAGTACTGGTTAAAGACCATCCAAGACTGAGCACAAACTTCTCTCTTTACTAAGAGAAGTTTCATTACAAGTCGCCTCAGGCTTTCCTGAAGGCACAGACCGTATACACAATCTGCATATACAGCCTTATAACCTCTAGAAAATCTCCGTCAAATTTTCAAATAAACCGTCTTTAAGTTATCCTGACAGCTTCTAACGTTCTCACCTGTTCTATTTTGTTGCTGTAAGTGGGACCCCGTAACAACTTTGCCTTCAGCGACAGCATAGACATTTATTTTTACATTAAAAATCTGTGGCTCCTCAGGCAACACACAGGTTAGACTTGGATTTAAGCAGATGAATAATCCCACACCGATTCAGGTCAGAATGGCTAAATCCTGCCTTTTTCTGAGCAGGCATAAAATTGCATGCTGTGTACCAAAGGAAGGAGGCTCTTGGAAATCAAGGTCACAATGGGAAACATCGAAAGCAACATGTCTGGAGGAATGACTAATGACTTTGAAAACACTAATTAAACATATAAAGCCTATGGGAAAAAATAATGGTAAATGTGTAACATATGCAAAGGTGCTAGTAATGTCAAGTGAATAAATAAAGAGCATGCAAGAAATTAAATGAAGAACATGGTTTGTCATTCTCTAGGGAAACTTCCATCACCTCATGAAAATATCCTCCTCTGGGACTAGTGAACAGTGTAAGACGCTGTCATATCCCTGCCTGGTCTGCTGTATGCAAAGAAGTCGTGTTACAAAACTGCCAAGATACTAATTAATGCATAAAATAAGGCAATGAATAATTCAGCAAATAAATTAATATTTAAGACAGGATTGAGCTCTGATGAACCCATATTATCACTTTGGCTGTGGAATTACCTTTTGTGTGTTTGTTGTACCATTTTCAATACACATTAATTTTAAAATATTCATTATAATTATATGTGAATCCATTTAAAAAATTGAAAAAACAGTCATAAATAGTAACCAATGTTCTCAAAGACATTCAGATAGCTGTTCAATCAATATCCAAAACTAACAATACATTTGCAGTGACAACAGAACTTTGCATTTATGTAGGTTCTGTCATTTGGAGCCCTTAGTGCATTTTACAAAAAATGCAAAATTAGGGCTGTTAGGGATTTTCACTTGGAGAATTGAAGGTAAGGAAAGATGAAGTGATTTGCTCAGGGTCAGACCACAGATCCATGAAGTACTCTGAGTGAAACTGTTTGTCATCATCAGTGATGATCGCCACTTGTTATTCATTCATGCTAGTTAGCATAAATAAACATGCAGAGTCCTGAATTTGGCCTTTGATAATAAGTGAAAATGAAACTGACCATTTATTTAATAGTTATAGCAGACTCATGTATATTGTCATCTCAGCTTGATACAAGCAATTACCTTCTCAAATATACCATATATGGCTTCCCAGTAACGCGGTTAACCCTGGTATTTCTCTCTTCCTATAAAGTTCTTGCATACAGTGAAGTGCATTCTAGGCCCCAATTTGTGGAAGGAAAACAACATACCAAAGAAATGACTTCCATTTAGTCACTAGGCCAGATGTTCTGACTCACAGCACATGCAGAAGAGGAGTGAAGACAGGGAGGGCTGGACATTACATCTCCAGCTGTTCTGAGCTGGGTTAAGTCTGGATGTGAGCAATCTTTTTTCCACTCTGCATGCTTAGGCAGGCAAGCGTAGCAGCTCCAGTTGAGATTTATCTACAAGAGCCTATAAGGCTTAACAAAATTCTGTATATGCCTTGCCACAAATTCTTCCTTTGAAATTTGTAGTAGTGGGAGTCACGAAGAATTTAAGATTTAGAGCTATTATTATATAATAATATAATAAAATTAATTAAATTCATATTCCAGATTTTTATTTTTGAAGTAACAAGGTTTTTAAGATCACATGGATCTTTTGTTGTCATTGAATGATTGGTGCTGCCCTCTCAGACTCTTTTTTTTGCATTTTGTGACTTTCGCCTAAAGACGTGGTTTCAGCAGCGTTTTAACAGAGAGCCAAAGTACATTGCCCCACAAATATACCTATAGAGGACGATGAAACCCATGAAAGTTGTCAACCCACAATTTGCTGTGCATTTTTGAAGGGCAGTCCTGAAACAGAAAGGATCTGACCTGTGCTGAGCCAGTATTTTTTGTTCCAAAAGCCAGTTCTGGAAATGAAAGCAAACCCTGCCCCACTGATGTACCTGCCAGTTTGTAGCAGTGTGGTGTGCAGCTGCAAAGCCTCGAGGGATGACAATCTGTCTTACCTTTTTTTTTCCTCACCTTTCTGGGCCAGGCTCACACTGGCACCCCTGCCTTCCCGTTATCTGTGCCTGCAAAGGGCAGGTGTTGCTACGCAAAGGTGCACCAGCCACCACAGGCTAGCTTTAGAACAGAGAATTAACTAAATTAGTTCTGATGAAGACAAGATACATCTGGAGAGCACCAGGAATAAGGAAAATAAATAAATAATAAAAAGCTATGATTTGCACTAGTGAAAAGGTGGCCAGTCAGAAAGGGTAGTTTTGAAGGGAAAGAGGGAATGGCATACATGGCCCAAGTGGAAGAAGTAAATACAGAACTAAGTGTTCTTCAGGGCAAGCACTGTCTCCGTATCTGTGCATCACATAGCGCAGCAAAGCTCCAAATCTAGGGGGCTGGCTTCAGGATACTGCCATAGCATTAAAAAAAAAAAAAGAGAGAGAGAGAGAGAGAGAGAGAAAAGTGATGCCACAGAACCTTCCACCTCACCCTCTCGCTAGTCTCAGTTAAATATGGACTCACATAGGCCTCTAATAGGAGGTAAAGAATATGGGAAGAAAAGTGATAAATTTTAATAGCTCACTTTTCTGTCTTGGGAAATTGTTACCTCCACTGCCTCCCTGAGCTATCCTGGCTTGCATAACATCAAGCATGCACAAGCCTTGTGTGACTACTCAGTATCTAGGGACTTGCTAAATATTTTTTTTTCCGAATCCTGATAATTTAATTATTGGATTAATGCATATACCATAATTATTTTTCTTCCAATAGGGGCATTCTGTGCTCACCAAGCATGGCCAACTTTTGTCCTTTTGTATTGGCCAAGTTCCCCAACTTCAGAATCCAGACCATAGCATTCCACGGAAAAGCACATCAGTTATTAGGTTCAAAATCTGCATAATTCCTCTAGAGATGTAAGGGCCAAGCAAAAATATACAACTTTTCCGAGCATTTTCATGTTTTATAATTAATTCACTGCAAGCTTACTTATTCCTATCTGTGCTCACTGTTCATTAATATTTCAGCAAATAATCTCATGGGCTGGACCAAGCCCAGAGGAAAAAAAGAAAAAGAAAAAGAAAAAAAAAAGTATGCAAATATTGAAGAATATTGCCAGAAAAAAAAAATAAATAAATAAATAGAAATCTATGCTATGACTGTGATTCTGCCATTTATAATTCTCTTCCCCTCCCCCCAGTTAGGGAGCATGTGTGTACCCCGCTCCATTTTTGGTCCATTCATGACAAATCTGTGTGAATGAGAATTCAAATTCTGAATATTCAGACCAGAAAACTTACAGGCCAAGGATTCTTTGTTACAATGAACATGAGAGTGATTCTAAACCAGCTTAACGCAGTTTTCTGGTGTTCAGAAGACTGAAAACAAGAGCAGAGAGAAGGAAGGTAATTGCTTTTCAGCGTTGCAGCTTGGCTTACAGTGATCAGTCCATCATTTAGTCCTTTTCTCTCCTGCTCTTAAAAGTCAACAATAAATGTTAAGAGTTCTTAGTTCACAAATGTATCTTCACATAACTTACAAATACTTTTTTGAGTTTTACTCAGCCTCTATAAAATAAGATAGTTACATCTCATAGGCTTAGTCAGTAATGGAGTCCAATAAGAGGGATTTCTTGCATTATTCATATCTCTGAGGTACATTTTTTAAATACTTGGTTATCTGAGCAGAATATTACATATCTGTCTTTTCAGTACATAAATTAGAACTCTGGAGTGGTGATTAAATTTATGGACCTCTCTTCTAGTTTTGGTGTTAAGAAGGCAGCTGACATAGCCATAGATGCTGTATCAGTACAACTTTGCTAACATGCTATCAAACAAGAAAAAATATTCATTTCCTGTGTTTGAAGTTCATCTTTTCAATGTCTTCATTCATTACAGTGAGACTTCGATGTCACAGATCTGAGAGAAATATCAGGGAAAGGATCAGTAGAAATATAAACACAGAAGAAAGGAAGCCTATTCTTCATGATCCTTAACGAAAGAAAGCCTGAACGTCAGCAAAACAATTTTAGCTTCTCTGAGGATGAGTTCAGACTGCCATCTGGGGGATTTAGGTCTGATAAGTCTGGCTGAAGAGCTGAGAAATTTAGCCTGCATGGTGAATCTAACTGGATGCCTTCCATGCAACAGTAGCCAAAGCATTCACTGCAAACGTCTTGTCCTGTGAATTTTGTACTGAGTTGTTCCATTTGCAAACTCTTTGCAAACCCGACCTAATTTCTGAGTACTTGCAAGATTGTTTGGATGGATAATTTTCAACCTACAGCCTGTCTTCAAACTTCCTTTCAGTATTACTTATAATTTCAAATAGCGTGGGTATGGTAGGTTTGATTGGACTTGCAAACTAGATTAAGGCTGTAGACATAACATTTCTATTGAAGGGCTTTCTTCATCATCTTCCCACTTAACCAAGGTAACAAATCACATCAAAATCAGAATGCCACTTATTAAGGTGTATTTAAATATCTGTAAAAGTGTTTTCTTGAATGAAAATAGTAGTTTGTGTTTAAAATTCCCCATTGAGAGCATCAGTCAATAACCAAGCTGTTTATATAATCAGGGAAATTTAATGCCTTTTAAGACGTGACCAATTTACATCCTGTTGTCATCTGTTCCATTCAATGGGATTTCAGTAAATTTTCTGATTACTAAAGGTAACTCTAGAGTAAAGGCAATGTTTTGCAGACCAGTCAATCTCTCGCTACTGTTAGAAGACACATGGAAAAGGAATACCCATAAATGCCTGGAATGACAAACTGCATGCACAAAGCAACTAGCTGCGTACGGCTGAGCTGGATTACATGGTTAGACAGCCAGGTCTTCAGAAGAATGGTATGAAAATTGCATGTCTAGTACCCCCAGAGAGAAACGAACCATCTCCAGATAGAGAAGGGAGACAGGCCTTTAAGCTCTAGGTAATTTCTTTGACTTCATAGTGCCATGGGCTTGTTAGATTGGCCAGTGCCACAAACACTGAGTATGCCAGTGGGCTAGCAGCTAATCCAATTAACGTTAGCTGCTTTGTTTCTAAAACAGGAACTGAAACACTGGATGACAATCTTACTCTGCTTTGCTATTTGAGCTAGAGCTCTCCTTCAGATCTGAAGACCTACACAGCATGAAAAATAAATTCTCAACAGAAATGAGGTTGCCAGAGAAAGTTTCTCTTCCCACTTTTAAACTACCTGCACAGAACAGGATGTGTTTATCATGCATAGATTACATAGAGGAAGATTACAGTGCTTACATAAACAGCTTGCTAAATTGGCATTTAAAACAAACATTTACAGATGATCCTGTCTGGAAGCACCTATTGCACTGATTTAAAGTAATAAAGAAGTATTAACCCCCTTTTTTATGCAACAGTGGTTGTATAGGTTTCAGAAAGAAAATTTGATTTCCTACACTTTTTATTTATGATGTTATCCTTCCAAGAGTCTGTCAAAAAAGTACTACATTTGCATGGAGTGGAAACAAACTCAGTAGCTAAAACAGAAACCTATTCACAATCTCATCTCAGAAGTTGCAATAATTATTGTTATAGATCATCCATGTTCTTCTAGGCAGAATATATCCTGAAGATAACATGCCACTGAAATTTAGGGTGTTGGGTTTGGGTTGGTTGTTTTTTTCTTTGTGTTTTAGTTTCCTCCTCCCTCCCCTCTCTCCACCCCCCCTCCCAGGCAGAAATTCCTGACCGGGGCCCTCCGGAATTCCAGCGGAATTCTCGCTGAAACCAAAGGCGGGTAAAGAATCATAGAATAGCCTGAGTTGGAATGGTCCTGTGAGGATCATCGAGTCCAACTCCTGGCACCACACAGGTCTACCCAAAAATTCACACCATGTGACTAAGTGCACAATCCAAACACTTCTTAAACTCTGACGGGCTTGGTGTAGTGACTGCATCCCTTGGGAGCCTGTTCCAGCGTGTGACCACCCTCTCAGTGAAGAACCTCTTCCTGATGTCTAGCCTAAACCTCCCCTGCCTCAGCTTGACACCATTCCCCCAGGTCCTATCACTGGTGACTGAACAGAATAGATGGGCGCCTGCCCCTCCACTCCCCCTCGTGAGGAAGCTGTAGACCACGATGAGGTCTCCCCTCAGCGTCCTCTTTTCCAGGCTGAGCAGGTCAAGTAACCTCAGCTGATCCTCAGACGTCTTCCCCTGTAGGCCCTTCACCATCTTTGCAGCCCAGTATCTTACTGACTTGAAGAAAGAGGCTTTAATCTATGGTGGTTTGCTTACTAACGAAGGAGCACGAAAGAGACGTGTGTCCTTGTCTCTGAAGAGGAGGTGAAGGAACAGCTAGTGCAAGGAACACAAAAATCGGTTGCGCCAGACTAATACGTGGTTGTATCTGAGCTTGGAGACTGCAACCCTCTTCAGACTTCCACATCTAGAGGAATGCTTTGGCTGCAGCCTAAAAGCCATGTGTCCATAAGCTCCCCCAAGCCAGCCAATCTTCTTGCCATGACCTGCCAGGAAACAGCAATGTAGGCATGGAACCAAATTAAAGCCCAAACCTTCAGCCCAGTCCTTGACCTGAATAGTGGGTGAGGATCCAGATCCTGGCATTTATACGTGATAGTTTATACGCAGCCAAAGTAAATGGGGTAGTCAGAGGTCAAGGGGCTAGATTTTGAAAAGTCCTATGTAAAGAAGAGATCTCAGAAAAGCAAATTTAAATAACAATCATGTCAAGAAAAGTAATTCTGATTGCTATATTCTTTATTGTTATGACTGGGCAGATGAAAGTCTATGATAGCAATTTTGCCTTTAAGGTCTTTTTCTTTTTTATTTTATTTATTTATTTATTTAACAGGCTCTGTACTAATTTTCCTCACAGAATGACTAAAAGAAATATGACCCTTGTGCACCTTTTGTGGTTAATTCATTAGGTCAACTCTAACCACTAAGCCCTTTGTCAGGTTATTTCTATTAGTGATAAGGGGCAATTGACCTTAAAAGACTGAAGCCAGGTAGAGCAGCCCATTCCACAAGATCTCTTGGCTCCACCCTTGTTAAGTGAAATCTGTCAGGTGTGGATCATTTGACCTTTGCTATATAGGAAGCCTGAGGAGTGGTGGGGAATGGCCTTCCCAGGGGAGTCTGAGGTTCAGGTTATCTGGGGTGCTTTTCTACCATGGTAAAATGGACTCGGTGTCTCCCCCGTAGCTGCTTTTTCTTTGTGATTTCTACTGTCTATGTGAAATAGCTTCAGTGACTCTATGAGCTAACTATGTTGGTGGTGCCTTCTTGGTCCAGTAAAACCCTGGTGGTATGACTTTGCTGTGAAGTAGTTTGGAAGTGACTCAAGCTCAGAAATTTCTGACCCGGGGCCACCTCGTGAGTGTCTGTTTCCATCTCTCTGAGCTGGCAATATTATTTTTTTTCCTGTTACTCAAAAGTTTTCTCCTGTTTTACAAAGGCTGCTTCTGCAGCCAGTGGTTTGTTTTAACACTGTATTATTTCTGGTTTACACTGCTTTTCTTTACTTTACCTTTTATTGAAATCAAGCCTCTACCTTAGAGATGTGTTTACTTTGAGTTATGCCTACGAAATTCATTTTTTTCTTTATTTTTTAATGTTCTTCCCCTGTTTGTATTCAAAAATAGGCCTTGCTATTTTTCTGCTGTTTCAGTTTTCAATCACTGTAGACCAGTGCTGCATTCAGGTTTGTAGGCATACAGAAATTTGTTTAAGAAAAAGGTTTGTTTCCCCTCCACCCCCGGTATTTCTGACTGCTAAACGGATGCCTTTGAAGAGTAACAGAGCTGCAAATAAGCTGTCTTTTCTACGAGGACAGAAGTAAATATATTTTAGGATTATTTGGGGGGGATGTGCCTAATTTAGGAGCAAAGAAAGAAAATTAAAGCTGAATATCAGGACTGTTTCTTGATTACAAGGGGTTAGTGTCTGGAGTAGTGTTGACAAGGAAGTCCTATCATTTGGGCTTTTTAAAATACTTGGTTTATTATATATATACTCGGTGTATTATGCCCACACTTGCTTACCTGAGCTTCTTAAAATCCCTTCAGTATATTTATATAATAGAAATTTTAAAATACATCAGTATCAAGAATAATGCAATAGTTAGCTGAAGACTTCATTTTCTGAGTTTCCTCAGCAGATGGCATTAGAGCTTTGCTAGTTGCAGTTACAAGCACTTCAAGCACATTTTTTTTTCCTCCTGTTTTCCTTATTTTTTCTCCATCACTTTCATCACTCCTGCTGAGCTCGTCTTTCTACATTTAGACAATATATCAGCACTTCGTTTCTACAACCTCACGTACACAGATTTGGGTGAGCACCTCCATTCTTACCTGGGTACCTGAAACCATGGACAGATCTTCATCCACAAACCCAGCGGTGAAGTGTTTGGCATCTCCCCCAGTTGCTGGCGGTGGCTGCAGGTTCCCAGCAGTGGCTGCAGGTTCAGCTGCATCACTGAAGGCAGGCACCGCTCCCTGCTGTAGGTCTCAGCGCTCAGCAGGTGGCAGCTGAGGATCAATGTTCAGCAGGAGCAACCCGCAGGCTCCGTGCAACTGCAGCAGCCCATCACAGAGTTGGTAAAATGACAAATACGATGTCCCCAGGTGCCCAAGGGCTGCTGTCTCCAGCTTAACAAAGAGGGAATGAGGCAGAAAACCTTCAGGGCTGGCTGGTGGTCACACAGCAAGCTTGGGATGGAGATGGGACTCACAGCCAGCTCTGCCTGGCCCTTGGCAGAGGTTTTGGTCTCTGAACCCAAGAAAAAGCCTCCTTGGAAGCTCTCCTAGGCCAAGGCAACAGCACAGTTTTAGGCCCTGTCCATTATCATGAGAATAAACATCACAGCACTGCAAATCTTCAAAATGTTCACTCAGCCACTCTTCTCACCTGTGAGCATGGCTGTGCAGGAGCAGCATTGTTTCCTCTGGCAAATAATTGTGGATGAGGGTACACACTTAGAAAATAATTTCTATGCTGTCTGCCTGTCTTCTCCTGAAGATCCCTGGAATATTTTGGGGCTCTCAGTAGAGTTGGTGTTAGAGAGGTTTTTCTCCATGTTAAGTAACCTAGCCAGATGTTAGCACAGAGAAAAATGCCCTTAAACAATCCCCAAGGCCTTTCAGTGATGCCCAGAAAGCAGGATGCTGCATTGCCTGAGTGACTGCCTGTTTGACACACACACCACGTGTGTGATGATTTTAAAGTACCTTCATGCCTTACTCAGGCCAGGAAGACAGAAAATGTCAAAGACTTTGGTACTAAAAATTTGGAATGGTCAGAGTAAATGATCAGTGCAGCTTTGACTACTGAGACTGTAAAAGGTTGTATCGCGGGAGTGACCAGGAATTAAGTCCCTCATGCTATCTTTCCTACCCTCCTTTTCCTGCCCATTCAAGTCCTCTCATTATTTTCATCCACTTCTAAGGGTGTATTTGCGAAGCATTTTCACTACAAGTTTATACCTAGCATAAAATAAGCTCAGGAGGCCGGCTAGTACATCACACCCAATGTAATCATGACCAATTACTGTTTTGTTCTAATGAATATTATCGCTTCATTAAGCTGACTTCCTAAAAGCTTCAGTGCTTTTCCATGCACTGCAGACAACAAGTTTCAAAGGTAAAAAAGGCTGAAATCTAACATTCCTGCCGATTTCTACAGGTCATACCAGAGAACTAACTGGTATTAGATCTGCTCGTGTTTGCTGCTCTCTGGCCCAGACTGAGGCTGCGCTGTCCCTAGGGTGACCAGAGAGGAGCCCCGCTAAGAGCAGGGCGTGCATGGCTGAGGGAGGTGGTGGAGAAGTCTGGCCTGCTGCTAGCAAGGCGGTTTCTGTCACACGTCCTTGACGAACATCTTACCTCACCACAGCAAAGCAACTCGGGGGTGATGTCCTCTCTGACAGATCAAAGTCAGTGGGAATTCCCTTTGAGCAAAAGCAGCAGCTGTTATCTCCGAGAGGTTGAGGGATCAGGTTTACCTGGAATTTCCCGAGACAAAACCCATAGCTGCTGGCAGGTATTTGTCAGCATGCAGCAGGTTGGCGTGCAGAAAACTACCAGGATATGCCATCGAGTAGTGAGCACTTTAACCGGACATGGGGGGAGAAAACGGGGGCATCCTGGGCAGGGATGCCCCAGCACCTCTGCAGATGAGCACAGGGTGAGCAGTCACCGCATCAAGGAATGGGTATACACAAAAGGGTTGCCCCTGAAAATGCCTCACTTCTCCTCCTCCTCAGCTATCTACTGCTTACCACCCCTACACTGCCACCTCGCAGACAGCACACCCAACTGACATGCTTCCCAGCTGGCCCCATATGGATGTTCTCATACAACTTTTTCCCACAAAATTACAAGGAAATATCCATAGAATTAAGATAAACTTTATCTAGTTTGCATAAAGCTTGCGTCTCGCATTTAGAGAAGATTATGTTTGGAGGCTTTTTGCACCTTGCAGACAAATACCTCAGAAAATCAAGCAGGACTTGCACGTGTTTCAGATACAATCACTGAGCCTCCTGGCATCTCCCAACTTTACCTTCCAGCTTCCAGGCACAACTGATGCCTGAAGGAAAGTGTTTTCAAATACACTTTTGGGACCTGTCTCATTACCCAGCACACGAAATCTCTATAAAAGTTATTTAAAATATCCCATGGGTTTGCGTGGCCCAAAGAAAATATCCAAGGTAGGTCACAGTGAAGGAAACATCTCACCTCTACCTCACCACAACACTAACTCACAGCTCTAACCGAGGACAAAGTGCAGCCCCCCACTGCTTTGTGTGGGGATGCTTCCTTTGGCTGGCACATATCTACCAAGTCACAAATACCGTGACTACTCTCCTTATATTCTTTCAGGTGGTGTTTATTCTGCTTAGTATACAATGTACTGCTTATGATCAGAGCCAGGAATAATTTTTTTTATATATATTGCTTTAGAAGAATATACTTCTGTAAGTGGATAATAAAAATTATGACTTTAAATGTGGCATTGCTGGATTTAACAGCTTTTTATGTGAAATTTGCCCTGGGAAGAAGTACTGAGTAAAGCTATGGACCACACAAGTTTCAGTCTAAAAACAGCTCTCACAAAGGAAGGGGAGATGTGGAAATTGAGCTCCTCCGAGCCTACAAACATTTCAATGTGTGCAAGTGCTATCAGTCTGCTCTCAGCTTTAAATTTAGATTTGTGCCCTGGTACCTAGCTCAAGCAAAGCCCCAGTGACTTGTGTACGTGATGAGCATATTGTGCACATGCAACTGCAGATATCCCACTGACCCTGCTCATTGATATGGCTATGATCATCTACATATATTTTTTAAACCTTCACATGGGCAGTTTTGACTCTCCCATTCTCCCCCAGTGCCTCCAAATATTTTTCAGTTGAGGCTTTCCAACATCTTTTCCCAAGACAAGCTGGTCAGCTTTCCTGGACTGTATATTTCTTAGGGGTACACTGTATCAGAAGTTTTCTGCGTTGATTATTTAGAAAACAAATCAGAAAATACCAAAACCAGCACTTGTGAATAAGATCTGCCCCTGTAATGCTAGTCTGTCATATAGTAAGCAATCCTGCATCTTAAACAGCACTAGATATATTGCTACGTGGTACGTCCAGTGAGAAGAACAAGTAGATAATATCATCCTGATGAATAAACAGAATAGCTATTATCTCGAGCATGAAGTACTGGCAGGTCTGTTTGTCAGCCTCCATTCAACATGAGACTACATGCTGGAAGTTCTCTGGAAATATTTCCACTCACGTACATTCTCTGTTGTGTTATTTGGTCCCTGTAACCCGTCCACTTGTGTGCTACTTGAGGCACAAGGACTCAGCAGTAATGGCTTGAAAAGCGTTTTCGCAAACACGTAAATCAGTTTCTTTCCACTGCAAGGCTAAAGAAACGGTGGCCTCTTTTCCAGACAAAAGGAAAAGAACTCCTTATCTAATCTTAAGATGCAGTTGTAAGTTTATTTTAACGAGGTGGTTACAGTCTTCAGCACTCATTTTTTAATTATTTGGAGGAATCCTCTAGGACATGGTGAAACAGAACTGTAGGATATTAATCTGGGCTGGAAAAATCCAATTATCAGAAACAAGCAGGCAGCTTCTCTAAACAACAGCCATTAACATTCTGCAGCGTCCAAGTTTTAATTAAAACTAACAAAGCTGTGGTGTTCCCAGTCCGGTTCAGGCTCAGCTGCCAATTCTGTCCTCTCTAGGCTTTGTCTATATTCAAAGCCATACCAATTTAACTTCCAAGCAGTTTTTAATCACATTTAATGAAATAGATGCTAACCACTGCAGAAATGCTCTTAATTTGATTTAAATAAGGTTTATATTAGCCTAGTTAATTGAGTTTATTGCCACCTTCTGCTGGCGGACATAAATTTAAAAGCCGGATAAAAGAGATTATATGACTAAGTTTAAGTTATATGGCAAAACAGCATCATTTTGAAGCTAAAGGTTACCTAAGTAATAGAAATCATTTCAGGAGTGGTTTTTGGCAGCTACCATGGAAAGACACAAACAAGAGCCCCAAAAAGCAAGATCTGGGAGGCAGGACACACGGAGCATAGGTCTGCATGGGCAGCAGCCCCTCATGCTGGGAGCTGTAGCAGGGCAGGGATTTTATTATTCCAGATGTAAGTGTCAAATTTTGAGATCTTAAAATAAATGCCTTTTTCATCCACAACATGTTGATATGATAATATATCACCCAATTCAGCTAAATAGATCCAGTGAAAGCAGAGAGACCTTTTTAATAAGGATGTTAATTTATAAATAACTTCAATGCTGTGGATCACACAAATCTAATCTTTTTTTGTTGTTGTTGTTGTTGTTGTTGGTTGCTTTATTGTTTTTTTAAAGAGAATTATAATCTGATATTATTAATAAGCTTTTTGTCCTCGTCAGTTCAAACCCCAGCCAATCCTAAATGTCATTGGCTGTATTTAGAATGCCCCCTTTATTAGCAGCTCAGCACACTCCTTTAAACAATGCATTACACTGCAGCTAAGACATTCACTATTTGTTATTTTAGGATCTAGTAGATAGGACAAAAATACCACTGCACTATATTGTAACAGCAGATGATTATAGTGAAAGAAGCTGCACAAGTGAGAGGCAGAGGAGTTTCATTTAGTGAATTCAGTGTGTCCAGAGACTGCACCACCACTCCCAGTTGCTAATCATGCTGCTTCTCCATAATCCAGTTAACGTATGAAGAGGCTCCTGTTTTATCCTGGGGCTCTGATCACCCTATTACCCACACTGCACATATTTTAATTTGCTTCTGGGCTTCAGATTAAGGCAAATGACTAGTTCCATTGGGAACAAAGCCCCAGGTCTTTGGGGTTCGTTCTTGAGGTCAGCAACACCGTGTGATACGTTAGCAGCTGCTCACAGACATCCTTCAGAGTGGATCTCGCCAGGTTGACAAATGCATGCTGCTTCCTATGCCCTTCGCCCCACTCCAGGAGGAGGGTTACATCCAGTTACAGGGGGGCCCAGTTACAGGACTCCCGATTCCTCCGCAGAAGGAATTCTATTCTTTTAGGAAAAAATGCTGAACTGATCTCTAAACTATATCTTGTTGTTAGTATTAGTAGTATTTCACCTTGCATACACCTCCTTTTCAAACTTAAAGGAGCGTTGTCAACTTTAGTTTCACTTCAGATGAAAAGTTCTTATTTCCCTTGCTATTTTCATGTTTCTTTTCCATCTTATGTTCTAAGTTAGATTCTTATTATTGAGCTCCCTATTCCTAATCTTGTTTCTTGATTTTTTCCCTTTCTATTTTTGGAATGTTCTGGGAAAAAAAAAAAAAAAGTTTCTGGAATATCTAATTACATGAAAGTGAGGATAATACATATATTATTATACTCTGGTGTGATTTACCTAGCTTGGAGAAGTTAGCATTTTCTGAGAATACACTTTGAAGCTGCTAAATTTCATGGGAAAATTGAAAGAACTTAATTACACTGGAGCACAATTCTATGTTGCCACCCTACCCATCATATTTAATAGCACAAAGCCATATAATAGCTTTTGTCTTTAGAAATTCTGGAAGTGTTGCATCACTTTTAGATCTGACTGATTTTTTTAAATATCTTGTTTATAAAAAATGTGATCTCAAATTTAGAGAAGACTTGAGATAGCTAATTACATCAGGGAAACTTTTTGGAATATTTGTTTTCCAAAGAAAATTCTGAGGCTGAATTTGACTAAATGATCTCTGGAAAGTAAGAGATGCTACACCACTGTATTTCTTTCACTGTGAGGGCAATTGTGTTTTTGTGTTTTTATTTTTTTCCTGTCCAGCCAGAGAATGAAGAAACCAGTCATTAACACATTTCTAATCTCTTTTCTCCAATCTAGTAAACAATTTAAGAAAAAATACTTTAAGACAACAAGAAACAAATAAGCGAGCAGTTCCCAGGGTATGGACTGAAGATGATTCAGGAGAGAATGGGAAGTGGTCCCGCAGTGTGGTTTTAGATAAAAGTATGCAAGCAAAGTGGTTCCTCTCTTTCACTCCTGCAACATTTTTGTGGAGTGACATGGTCCATAACCCCAAAAAGCCTTGGCAACCTCTGACTCTCCCAAAGTGCCTATTTTGCCAAAGGGAGAAGATTTAATCCCAGCATTATCACCAGGGTCCTCCTTGCTCTCCTCAGGCTCAGGTGGCTTTCCCAACAACAGGAACCTTCTTCATCAGGGTGATGAAAGAGCTGGGCTGAGTGGTCTCCTGCAAAAGGGACAGCCTGTGTTTGGACCTTTTTATCCCAAGAAGGCAGTACTCTCTTCCACGTTTTTTCTTATTATCATTACAGGTAATCATTAGGTCTGCTGCAGAGGTAAGACCTTACAGGAATGCATGGGAAGAGCTGGGACTGCTCCTCCACCTCCCTGCCCCTCGGGATCACCTGCTCCCTGGGGTGGGCAGGTGACAAGAGCTTAGGCAGAGCCTTCTCCCCAGTTTATACCTGAATTGCAGGGAAGCCCCAAGCCCTTTGGCAGAAGCCCCTGAAGCCCGCAAGGCTGAGGGTTCCTCCACTGCATACAGCCAGACAATAAGCCTGGCTAATGCACAGGCCATATATTTAATTTCCCATGGGAGTGTTGCTGCTGAGAGAGCATTGTACCAGCAGATATGGCAGAGCTATTGCCAAGGCGTATTTCATTTAATTGCAGTGCCTCATTACTAACAAACATCCATTTCAGTTCATGAAAGGTGTACGCTATTTTATAGAGTGCCTAACGGCTCCTGTTTCTGCTCTCCTGGGTTTGATCTCACTGGGTATTTGATCTAGATGCCATCAGACATCAGCAAATGCTTATTATGTATAATGAAGAAGGAGAGCCTAGCGTGAGATAGAAAAATTCGGAAAAAGCACCATAGCCAAAACGTGAACTCAGCAGGAGCGGAGATAGCTTTGGGAGCGGAGGTGACGAGATAGCATCCTGGGCCCTAAACAAGCCCCTTTACTGTGTGCAGTCCTCATTTGTGTGCCTGAAAAAGCCCCAAGTGACCCCACGCAGTCCAGGTATTCATACCACTGGCTTCAGGAGCTGAGCAAGCCATTAGTTTCTCCCAGAACTATCACTTTTCCTTGGTAACTTTCCAGGGTAGCGTTGCCAAAGCCTTCCTGGATGGTACAGGTAACACCCTTTCTCTTTTATCTTCATTTTAAGTTCCCAGGCTAAGCTATAGGCTCTTTCCTCCCGCAAATCCTAGCTCTAATCCTCATCAAAAAGCTGTAGTCTAATTTATAGCACATTTTCTCATCCCTAAACAGAATTTCACATCCTTTTGCAAATCTTCCACAATTATAAACCAAGGTTACACAATGAAATAACTGTGCCAGCTAACAGCAAGCACCATTTCTTTTTTCAAGTGTCCACTTCAGTGGTTGGGGAAGGCTTTAAGAGCCCCAGTCCTTTTTTTCAAAAAATACACATAAAAAGATATGGAAGTACCTACAAACACTCAGAGCTGTGTTAAGTAGGCACATTCCCATAGGTATTAAAATGCTGATATTATTTTTCTGATTAAGGCCCCTAAAGAATTATTCAGCTTATCTCATCCTTTATCAGCTCTAGACAAGACAGGCACAGTGGGATTATATTATATGATTAGTTTCCTCATTCCATGTTTGACCAGGATTTGACAATCTGACTTCCTAAATCCTTTTCCTTCACTCATCAAAATCCTCCCCCTCTCCAGTTCTTCCCATTAGCACATTCCTGTATGGCTCCGGGCTGACCTCGGCCTTTCAGACCAAAAGCAGGGCTCTTGGGATCAGGCATTTACCAAGACATGAGAAAATGCTGAGTGTTAGCCATCGAGTGCCCCTTCTAACAAAACATTACTGTTTACCAGCTCAAGGGGACCACAGTCACTTGTGGGATAAATCTGTCTTCCATTATAGTCTACGGGAATTATTTTTCCTAAGTATCTTCACTGGTGCTGTTCTTGGGCTAACTGCATTTTACTTTATTTTAGTGGCTAGTAGTAGAGAATTTGCCCCAGGTGATTTCTTCAGGTTCTAACATAAACTCACATGGTATAAAAAGGTGGGGGAAAATACCCGCAGTCTGAAATTTCATGCCATGTATCGGCCAAAACCTGCTATTAGGGTTCGTTACATAAATGACATTTAAGAGCGTGAGCATTAAGTGCAAAGCTGCCATCGCATCAGAGCACGGCTGCTGCAGTCAGAAATTCCCTTTCTCACCAAAAGCAGCTGAATTATGCTTTAAACAGACATATCACCATTTCCTCATGTCACATATTTAATTACAATTGAAGTAATTAAATTACTTCCTTTGCCTGTATGACTTAAAAAGCCTGTATAATTACAGAATAGAAGGCCATCCTGCAGGCCATTTGATGGCATTGTAAGTGTGCTGATTCACCTGATCTTGAGCCAAGCTCCACTTTAATCTTCCAAGTCTTGCTTCAGTTTGACTAACAGCCAAACACACCCAGTTGGGCTGTACAGGTTAGTTTCCCCCTATCCACTGAAGAAGGAAGATAAAGATTAAGTTACTATTATGACATAGGATTTGTCTGTAAACTCTTGTGATCTGGGCTTAATGAAAAATAGAGAAGAGGGGAGGGAAAATTGACAAGCAATTTCCTTCATGCATTTTGTATGTTAACAGACAAGGAAAATGTCTCTGGCTGAGGCCAGGCTGTTGCTGTAGTTGTCACAGAGCGTCCCTATAGCCCTCAGCACACGGTGATCCTGACCTACAGCAGCACAGAAAATACTGGTGCCAGGAACAGGGACAACAATAAGGATGGCAATGCTCCTAACAACAAGTTTCAGCTGTGACTGCATGTAGCATCCCAAACAGTGCTGACCACAGGGCCTGATACTGGTTAGGGTGCTCAGCACCTCCCCTCAGGCACAGGTACCCCAGCATGGGCACCTTCCAGCACAAGCCACCTGAGCACCTGCAGGCTTTTCTTCTACTTGATGGCTCCTATCACACCATTTAAAAAATAAAAATAAAAATCCTGCAGCATCTCCCAGCTGTTAATTCCTATTTCTCCAATTTTTGTGCCATCCACAAATTGTGTCATGAAGCAACTTGAATTTCTTCCATGTCTCTGATGGAGTATTACATACCAGTGGGCCTTTTCATGACTTGTTCCCTGTGAAGCACACTTTACCAAAATCCCCCGTGGGCTGGTAATTTCCCAGTAACACTTAGAGATCCATTCAGGCCAGTTAATTCAGTAGATGGCCTCTTGACTACTGCAATAGAGGCAGTGACTGTGACAGGAGCAGAATCAATCCCCCATGGCCTAACCCCTCCTCTGGTTTCTTACAAGCAGGCTTCCTTCACCCCAAAATATTCCTTTCCTTTCAAATGAAAATTTAATTTAGCAGGAGACACTTGTGAGTGCTGTGGGGTTGGTAGGTTCTCCCTTGTGGACCAGCCTGGCAGATGTCCTGCTGTCTGTCCTAAAAAGATGACTGGGGTGGCCTGCAGTGGTCAGCCCCACGAGGCCAGGTGGGCAGGCCCAGCTGTTTTTGTGGCAGCCACATTTAGCTGCTCCTCCAGCCTTTGAGTGTGTTCTTTTTATCCGTTTTCTGTATCTCTTATAACCAGAAGCTATTCTGAGCCTTC
The DNA here is from genome assembly GCF_011077185.1 of Oxyura jamaicensis. NCBI lineage: Eukaryota > Metazoa > Chordata > Aves > Anseriformes > Anatidae > Oxyura > Oxyura jamaicensis. The sequence continues at coordinate 24,064,185 of NC_048895.1, forward strand.
AGAGAATTGGTCCTATGGTTTCTCTTGTTATTTCAGTAATGTTCAAAAAAATATATATTTTTTTTCTTTCCTGATCAGATCCAAGCCTCAACCCTGGCAGAAAGGCGACCTTCTGTCAGATTTGGTAGGAAATGGTGACTGAAGAAAACAATCATAACCATCAAAAAGAGTAATTAACAAGAAAGTGTGTGTATTTATGGATTACATTGTCTTTTCCTGCCTAAAAGAAGGGACAGGCTGGAAATGACTGGAGTTCATCAGATCTTCTCCTTACCCCATGTGTTCTGAGTGGTGAATGCTGAAGAACTGCTGTCTCCGTTTATGCCAGCACTCTGGTTAGCTTCCAGTCTCACTCACAGACCAAGATGAGCACTGGGAAGCACTTTTCTTTCTATCTGATGTGGTCATTTCTGCCTGCTAGCACCTTAAGGTCCACTAAGGAAAGATCCTCTCTCTGATGCTAGCAGTCTGACGGCACAGTGCACTGTCTGTTAAATCTGTACTGGAGTAACTACAGCTCCCCTGGGGAATGCAGCTGAACGCCATTCACCATATCGTGCAGTTTCAGAATCTGCAAATGTTGAAAGCTCCTTTTGCTTCTGCCCAGCACCTCTGCAACAACAAATACTGGATAACCACATAGTTGTTCTATAGCAGGCAGAATGAGCATGGAGGATGCTGTGCACAAAGAATGAATGTATAACAACAAATGTGAGAGTATTTGGTGATAATGCCATAACTGGAAGACAAAGGTAGGCAACAAGAAGCCACAACCAAGCAAGAAGCCCTGAGCTCTCTGCAGTGCATAGACAAGGTCCTCAGACCTGGGAGCATGTGGGCAGTGAATAGTGAATGAATTGCTCTTGGTTTCTTAACATCTGTGTGTTTCACACCGGAAGATCGGCAGGAGGTATCCTCATTTCCTCTCAAGTCCAATTACCAATGACAAGAACATCTTTCTCCTCTGCCCATGACCCTCTTTTGAGACATAAAGTTGAAACTGTTTCAGTGTTCCTAAATTTATAATGAATTAAGAGCAGACATCACAGCCAGGAATACATCCTGTAATGCCTGGTTGTTGAAGTGATAAAGAAGCAGCTTTCCTTGCCAGGATCCCATGCATGTCGGTACTGAGTAATTATGTTTTGATCTACCAGCCTGCTATGTTGACACACTGAAACAAAAAGTGCTTCCACTCAGCCAAACCACATATCTTGGCAGTCTACATCCTGAAAGACAACAAAGACATAGTCAAAAAAACTGGCAACCCTCCTGGCATGCTACACCTTGGGCTTAACAAGACAGTCACGCTATGCTGGCTCTGTGGTTTAACCATAATGCAATAACACAAAGGGAAAATCTGGAGTTTGGGTCCTCAACATGTTGTCTCTACTGTCCTTCAGAAGCTGGAAGAGCTAAGGCAATAGCAAGGGAACTCCCTAGGCTAGGAAGTCATGCTGCTTCCCGTAATCTACTCCCGGGGAATGAAAGGTGTTAAATGGCAAACAGTACTTACTGCTTACTGTAACTCCCTTTCTCTCTTTTGCCTTTCCTCTTTGGTAGGGGTTTTCTAAGACCTGAATGATTGCACCATGAACATAACACTTGCCCAATCCTTTTTAAAAGTTAACCATCAAATTAAGACATCAGCTGCACTGGGGGATCTTAAAGGCAGAATAACGGAGGCATCCACCCTGCGTGAAAAGACTCTCTACTAGCATTCCTCTAGTGGGATGCTAGGCTGGAGGAGAGCAAAGGAGGAAAAATGGGGAAAATTTACAGTATTAGGAGGGGCTTGGGAAATTTCCAAACAGGAAGCAGTCATTAGATGTTATTCCTTATGAATAATTGAGCTAGTCACCTCTGAGGTTAGCTTTATTAACTCTAACACAATGCTGAAAGAAACAGAGATTTGATCTGGCCTTATTTTGCACAATGATGGCTGTCAAAACATTAAATCATCTTTTGGGGCTTGAAAAAAATATAAAGAATCTACTGTGAAATTCTTGTAACACAATGGGTCCAACCTCTTTTGGCTAAAGCCAGTGCATAAACAGTGTACTGTGCCAAAGAAATGCTGCTGGTTAATACTGGTAGATGCACAAAATGGTTATTTCACTGGTGATGAAAAAAAAAAAAAAAAAAAGGAGAGAAAGAGAGACAAAGTGAATTGCCATGCAGATCAGAGAACCTTCAGAAAAGTGAACATGATGTGTAATCAGGCAAAACAAAAGAAATGCTCAAAAGAGAACAGCCAGCAGACAGAAGGATAAATGCAGTATATCGACAAAAATCTGTAGGGTTTCTGCAAAGAACTGTCATATGTCACAAATCTACCAGTTATTTCAAGTCCACAAAAATACAAACAAAAGACAACTCCCTGATATTATCTAACTGAGTTTCTAAAAGGTATTTGAAGCAGGTCCTTCACAGAAGGCTCTTAAAAAAATTAAGCTGATATAGAAAAAGAGAGATTTCTCCAATGAGTCTGTTAATAGTTAAGAAACCAACAGTGGGAATAACCTGGTTAGTGTGAAGATGTCTGTCTTCTCTTTTCACAGCCTTTTCTCTAACACCCAAAATGTACCAAAACCTTCCTCTGCTCACTTGAAAACTGGGATTGGAACCAGACACAGTTTTTATCATCTATCTTTCCTTTTGGAGGAATAAAGGAAAAGAAAAATGAAAAGGAAAAGGAAAAGAAAAAGGAAAAAGGAAAAAAAAATAAAAAGAGAAGGGAAGAGAAGGGAAGAGAAGGGAAGAGAAGAGAAGAGAAGAGAAGAGAAGAGAAGAGAAGAGAAGAGA